>NW_028162226.1:0-239000 GCF_964263955.1 Coregonus lavaretus | reverse complement strand
TAAAACATGAATTTGGACAATGTTCATGGAACTCAGCTTAAAACGTACTTGCAGACTTGAAAACCCTTGCCTATTGTAGAGCGCTCCAGAGCTGAACGAAAACCAATTATTTTGGACCCTGTTTTCATGCGAAATGGCTAAAAGAAATATTTCACGTTCGTTACACTCAAACAGTGTCTCCTGTCATATGCTGAAATGGTCGCATTGTGGATTTTGCCTAAAACATGATTTTGGACAATGTTCACTGAACTCAGATTAAAACGTACTTGCAGACTTGAAAACCCTTGCCTATTGTAGAGCGCGCCTGTACTTCCAGAGCTGAACGAAAACCAATTATTTTGGACCCTGTTTTCATGCGAAATGGCTAAAAGAAATGTTTCATGTTCGTTACACTCAAACAGTGTCTCCTGTCATATGCTGAACTGGTCGCATTGTGGATTTTGCCTAAAACATGATTTTGGACAATGTTCATGGAACTCAGCTTAAAACGTACTTGCAGACATGAAAACCCTTGCCTATTGTAGAGCACGCCTGTACTTCCAGTGCTGAATGAAAACCAATGATTTTGGACCCTGTTTTCATGCGAAATGGCTAAAAGAAATGTTTCACGTTCGTTACACTCAAACAGTGTCTCCTGTCATATGCTGAACTGGTCGCATTGTGGATTTTGCCTAAAACATGAATTTGGACAATGTTCATGGAACTCAGATTAAAACGTACTTGCAGACTTGAAAACCCTTGCCTATTGTAGAGCGCGCCTGTACTTCCAGAGCTGAACGAAAAACAATTATTTTGGACCCTGTTTTCATGCGAAATGGCTAAAATAAATGTTTCACGTTCGTTACACTCAAACAGTGTCTCCTGTCATATGCTGAACTGGTCGCATTGTGGATTTTGCCTAAAACATGAATTTGGACAATGTTCATGGAACTCAGCTTAAAACGTACTTGCAGACTTGAAAACCCTTGCCTATTGTAGAGCGCGCCTGTACTTCCAGAGCTGAACGAAAACCAATTATTTTGGACCCTGTTTTCATGCGAAATGGCTAAAAGAAATGTTTCACGTTCGTTACACTCAAACAGTGTCTCCTGTCATGTGCTGAACTGGTCGCATTGTGGATTTTGCCTAAAACATGAATTTGGACAATGTTCATGGAACTCAGCTTAAAACGTACTTGCAGACTTGAAAACCCTTGCCTATTGTAGAGCGCTCCAGAGCTGAACGAAAACCAATTATTTTGGACCCTGTTTTCATGCGAAATGGCTAAAAGAAATATTTCACGTTCGTTACACTCAAACAGTGTCTCCTGTCATATGCTGAAATGGTCGCATTGTGGATTTTGCCTAAAACATGATTTTGGACAATGTTCACTGAACTCAGATTAAAACGTACTTGCAGACTTGAAAACCCTTGCCTATTGTAGAGCGCGCCTGTACTTCCAGAGCTGAACGAAAACCAATTATTTTGGACCCTGTTTTCATGCGAAATGGCTAAAAGAAATGTTTCATGTTCGTTACACTCAAACAGTGTCTCCTGTCATATGCTGAACTGGTCGCATTGTGGATTTTGCCTAAAACATGATTTTGGACAATGTTCATGGAACTCAGCTTAAAACGTACTTGCAGACATGAAAACCCTTGCCTATTGTAGAGCACGCCTGTACTTCCAGTGCTGAATGAAAACCAATGATTTTGGACCCTGTTTTCATGCGAAATGGCTAAAAGAAATGTTTCACGTTCGTTACACTCAAACAGTGTCTCCTGTCATATGCTGAACTGGTCGCATTGTGGATTTTGCCTAAAACATGAATTTGGACAATGTTCATGGAACTCAGCTTAAAACGTACTTGCAGACTTGAAAACCCTTGCCTATTGTAGAGCGCTCCAGTGCTGAACGAAAACCAATTATTTTGGACCCTGTTTTCATGCGAAATGGCTAAAAGAAATATTTCACGTTTGTTACACTAAAATAGTGTCTCCTGACATATGCTGTACTGGTTCATTGTGGATTTTGCCTAAAACATGATTTTGGACAATGTTCATTGAACTCATCTTAAAACGTACTTGCAGACTTGAAAACCCTTGCCTATTGTAGAGCGCGCCTGTACTTCCAGAGCTGAAAAAAAAACAATTATTTTGGACCCTGTTTTCATGCGAAATGGCTAAAATAAATGTTTCACGTTCGTTACACTCAAACAGTGTCTCCTGTCATATGCTGAACTGGTCGCATTGTGGATTTTGCCTAAAACATGATTTTGGACAATGTTCATGGAACTCAGCTTAAAACGTACTTGCAGACTTGAAAACCCTTGCCTATTGTAGAGCGCGCCTGTACTTCCAGTGCTGAACGAAAACCAATGATTTTGGTCCCTGTTTTCATGCGAAATGGCTAAAAGAAATGTTTCACGTTCGTTACACTCAAACAGTGTCTCCTGTCATATGCTGAACTGGTCGCATTGTGGATTTTGCCTAAAACATGAATTTGGACAATGTTCATGGAACTCAGCTTAAAACGTACTTGCAGACTTGAAAACCCTTGCCTATTGTAGAGCGCTCCAGTGCTGAACGAAAACCAATTATTTTGGACCCTGTTTTCATGCGAAATGGCTAAAAGTAATGTTTCACGTTTGTTACACTAAAATAGTGTCTCCTGTCATATGCTGAACTGGTCACATTGTGGATTTTGCCTAAAACATGATTTTGGACAATGTTCATTGAACTCATCTTAAAACGTACTTGCAGACTTGAAAACACTTGCCTATTGTAGAGCGCGCCTGTACTTCCAGTGCTGAACTAAAACCAATGATTTTGGACCCTGTTTTCATGCGAAATGGCTAAAAGAAATGTTTCACGTTCGTTACACTCAAACAGTGTCTCCTGTCATATGCTGAACTGGTCACATTGTGGATTTTGCCTAAAACATGATTTAGACAATGTTCATTGAACTCAGCTTAAAACGTACTTGCAGACATGAAAACCCTTGCCTATTGTAGAGCGCGCCTGTACTTCCTGTGCTGAACGAAAACCAATGATTTTGGACCCTGTTTTCATGCGAAATGGCTAAAATAATTGTTTCACGTTCGTTACACTCAAACAGTGTCTCCTGTCATATGCTGAACTGGTAGCATTGTGGATTTTGCCTAAAACATGATTTTGGACAATGTTCATTGAACTCAGCTTAAAACGTACTTGCAGACTTGAAAACCCTTGCCTATTGTAGAGCGCGCCTGTACTTCCAGAGCTGAACGAAAACCAATTATTTTGGACCCTGTTTTCATGCGAAATGGCTAAAAGAAATGTTTCACGTTCGTTACACTCAAACAGTGTCTCCTGTCATATGCTGAACTGGTCGCATTGTGGATTTTGCCTAAAACATGATTTTGGACAATGTTCATGGAACTCAGCTTAAAACGTACTTGCAGACATGAAAACCCTTGCCTATTGTAGAGCGCGCCTGTACTTCCAGAGCTGAAAAAAAAACAATTATTTTGGACCCTGTTTTCATGCGAAATGGCTAAAATAAATGTTTCACGTTCGTTACACTCAAACAGTGTCTCCTGTCATATGCTGAACTGGTCGCATTGTGGATTTTGCCTAAAACATGATTTTGGACAATGTTCATGGAACTCAGCTTAAAACGTACTTGCAGACTTGAAAACCCTTGCCTATTGTAGAGCGCGCCTGTACTTCCAGTGCTGAACGAAAACCAATGATTTTGGTCCCTGTTTTCATGCGAAATGGCTAAAAGAAATGTTTCACGTTCGTTACACTCAAACAGTGTCTCCTGTCATATGCTGAACTGGTCGCATTGTGGATTTTGCCTAAAACATGAATTTGGACAATGTTCATGGAACTCAGCTTAAAACGTACTTGCAGACTTGAAAACCCTTGCCTATTGTAGAGCGCTCCAGTGCTGAACGAAAACCAATTATTTTGGACCCTGTTTTCATGCGAAATGGCTAAAAGTAATGTTTCACGTTTGTTACACTAAAATAGTGTCTCCTGTCATATGCTGAACTGGTCACATTGTGGATTTTGCCTAAAACATGATTTTGGACAATGTTCATTGAACTCATCTTAAAACGTACTTGCAGACTTGAAAACCCTTGCCTATTGTAGAGCGCGCCTGTACTTCCAGTGCTGAACTAAAACCAATGATTTTGGACCCTGTTTTCATGCGAAATGGCTAAAAGAAATGTTTCACGTTCGTTACACTCAAACAGTGTCTCCTGTCATATGCTGAACTGGTCACATTGTGGATTTTGCCTAAAACATGATTTGGACAATGTTCATTGAACTCAGCTTAAAACGTACTTGCAGACATGAAAACCCTTGCCTATTGTAGAGCGCGCCTGTACTTCCTGTGCTGAACGAAAACCAATGATTTTGGACCCTGTTTTCATGCGAAATGGCTAAAATAATTGTTTCACGTTCGTTACACTCAAACAGTGTCTCCTGTCATATGCTGAACTGGTAGCATTGTGGATTTTGCCTAAAACATGATTTTGGACAATGTTCATTGAACTCAGCTTAAAACGTACTTGCAGACTTGAAAACCCTTGCCTATTGTAGAGCGCGCCTGTACTTCCAGAGCTGAACGAAAACCAATTATTTTGGACCCTGTTTTCATGCGAAATGGCTAAAATAAATGTTTCACGTTCGTTACACTCAAACAGTGTCTCCATGTCATATGCTGAACTGGTCGCATTGTGGATTTTGCCTAAAACATGAATTTGGACAATGTTCATGGAACTCAGCTTAAAACGTACTTGCAGACTTGAAAACCCTTGCCTATTGTAGAGCGCTCCAGAGCTGAACGAAAACCAATTATTTTGGACCCTGTTTTCATGCGAAATGGCTAAAATAAATATTTCACGTTCTTACACTCAAACAGGGTCTCCTGTCATATGCTGAAATGGTCGCATTGTGGATTTTGCCTAAAACATGATTTTGGACAATGTTCACTGAACTCAGATTAAAACGTACTTGCAGACTTGAAAACCCTTGCCTATTGTAGAGCGCGCCTGTACTTCCAGAGCTGAACGAAAACCAATTATTTTGGACCCTGTTTTCATGCGAAATGGCTAAAAGAAATGTTTCACGTTCGTTACACTCAAACAGTGTCTCCTGTCATATGCTGAACTGGTCGCATTGTGGATTTTGCCTAAAACATGATTTTGGACAATGTTCATGGAACTCAGCTTAAAACGTACTTGCAGACATGAAAACCCTTTCCTATTGTAGAGCGCTCCTGTACTTCCAGTGCTGAATGAAAACCAATGATTTTGGACCCTGTTTTCATGCGAAATGGCTAAAAGAAATGTTTCACGTTCGTTACACTCAAACAGTGTCTCCTGTCATATGCTGAACTGGTCGCATTGTGGATTTTGCCTAAAACATGAATTTGGACAATGTTCATGGAACTCAGCTTAAAACGTACTTGCAGACTTGAAAACCCTTGCCTATTGTAGAGCGCTCCAGTGCTGAACGAAAACCAATTATTTTGGACCCTGTTTTCATGCGAAATGGCTAAAAGAAATGTTTCACGTTTGTTACACTAAAATAGTGTCTCCTGTCATATGCTGAACAGGTCGCATTGTGGATTTAGCCTAAAACATGATTTTGGACAATGTTCATGGAACTCAGCTTAAAACGTACTTGCAGACTTGAAAACCCTTGCCTATTGCAGAGCGCGCCTGTACTTCAGGTGCTGAACGAAAACCAATGATTTTGGTCCCTGTTTTCATGCGAAATGGCTAAAAGAAATGTTTCACGTTCGTTACACTCAAACAGTGTCTCCTGTCATATGCTGAACTGGTCGCATTGTGGATTTTGCCTAAAACATGAATTTGGACAATGTTCATGTTACTCAGCTTAAAACGTACTTGCAGAATTGAAAACCCTTGCCTATTGTAGAGCGCTCCAGTGCTGAACGAAAACCAATTATTTTGGACCCTGTTTTCATGCGAAATGGCTAAAAGTAATGTTTCACGTTTGTTACACTAAAATAGTGTCTCCTGTCATATGCTGAACTGGTCACATTGTGGATTTTGCCTAAAACATGATTTTGGACAAGGTTCATTGAACTCATCTTAAAACGTACTTGCAGACTTGAAAACCCTTGCCTATTGTAGAGCGCGCCTGTACTTCCAGTGCTGAACTAAAACCAATGATTTTGGACCCTGTTTTCATGCGAAATGGCTAAAAGAAATGTTTCACGTTCGTTACACTCAAACAGTGTCTCCTGTCATATGCTGAACTGGTCACATTGTGGATTTTGCCTAAAACATGATTTGGACAATGTTCATTGAACTCAGCTTAAAACGTACTTGCAGACTTGAAAACCCTTGCCTATTGTAGAGCGCTCCAGAGCTGAACGAAAACCAATTATTTTGGACCCTGTTTTCATGCGAAATGGCTAAAATAAATATTTCACGTTCTTACACTCAAACAGTGTCTCCTGTCATATGCTGAAATGGTCGCATTGTGGATTTTGCCTAAAACATGATTTTGGACAATGTTCACTGAACTCAGATTAAAACGTACTTGCAGACTTGAAAACCCTTGCCTATTGTAGAGCGCGCCTGTACTTCCAGAGCTGAACGAAAACCAATTATTTTGGACCCTGTTTTCATGCGAAATGGCTAAAAGAAATGTTTCACGTTCGTTACACTCAAACAGTGTCTCCTGTCATATGCTGAACTGGTCGCATTGTGGATTTTGCCTAAAACATGATTTTGGACAATGTTCATGGAACTCAGCTTAAAACGTACTTGCAGACATGAAAACCCTTTCCTATTGTAGAGCGCTCCTGTACTTCCAGTGCTGAATGAAAACCAATGATTTTGGACCCTGTTTTCATGCGAAATGGCTAAAAGAAATGTTTCACGTTCGTTACACTCAAACAGTGTCTCCTGTCATATGCTGAACTGGTCGCATTGTGGATTTTGCCTAAAACATGAATTTGGACAATGTTCATGGAACTCAGCTTAAAACGTACTTGCAGACTTGAAAACCCTTGCCTATTGTAGAGCGCTCCAGTGCTGAACGAAAACCAATTATTTTGGACCCTGTTTTCATGCGAAATGGCTAAAAGAAATGTTTCACGTTTGTTACACTAAAATAGTGTCTCCTGTCATATGCTGAACAGGTCGCATTGTGGATTTAGCCTAAAACATGATTTTGGACAATGTTCATGGAACTCAGCTTAAAACGTACTTGCAGACTTGAAAACCCTTGCCTATTGCAGAGCGCGCCTGTACTTCAGGTGCTGAACGAAAACCAATGATTTTGGTCCCTGTTTTCATGCGAAATGGCTAAAAGAAATGTTTCACGTTCGTTACACTCAAACAGTGTCTCCTGTCATATGCTGAACTGGTCGCATTGTGGATTTTGCCTAAAACATGAATTTGGACAATGTTCATGTTACTCAGCTTAAAACGTACTTGCAGAATTGAAAACCCTTGCCTATTGTAGAGCGCTCCAGTGCTGAACGAAAACCAATTATTTTGGACCCTGTTTTCATGCGAAATGGCTAAAAGTAATGTTTCACGTTTGTTACACTAAAATAGTGTCTCCTGTCATATGCTGAACTGGTCACATTGTGGATTTTGCCTAAAACATGATTTTGGACAAGGTTCATTGAACTCATCTTAAAACGTACTTGCAGACTTGAAAACCCTTGCCTATTGTAGAGCGCGCCTGTACTTCCAGTGCTGAACTAAAACCAATGATTTTGGACCCTGTTTTCATGCGAAATGGCTAAAAGAAATGTTTCACGTTCGTTACACTCAAACAGTGTCTCCTGTCATATGCTGAACTGGTCACATTGTGGATTTTGCCTAAAACATGATTTGGACAATGTTCATTGAACTCAGCTTAAAACGTACTTGCAGACATGAAAACCCTTGCCTATTGTAGAGCGCGCCTGTACTTCCTGTGCTGAACGAAAACCAATGATTTTGGACCCTGTTTTCATGCGAAATGGCTAAAATAATTGTTTCACGTTCGTTACACTCAAAGAGTGTCTCCTGTCATATGCTGAACTGGTAGCATTGTGGATTTTGCCTAAAACATGATTTTGGACAATGTTCATTGAACTCAGCTTAAAACGTACTTGCAGACTTGAAAACCCTTGCCTATTGTAGAGCGCGCCTGTACTTCCAGAGCTGAACGAAAACCAATTATTTTGGACCCTGTTTTCATGCGAAATGGCTAAAATAAATGTTTCACGTTCGTTACACTCAAACAGTGTCTCCATGTCATATGCTGAACTGGTCGCATTGTGGATTTTGCCTAAAACATGAATTTGGACAATGTTCATGGAACTCAGCTTAAAACGTACTTGCAGACTTGAAAACCCTTGCCTATTGTAGAGCGCTCCAGAGCTGAACGAAAACCAATTATTTTGGACCCTGTTTTCATGCGAAATGGCTAAAATAAATATTTCACGTTCTTACACTCAAACAGTGTCTCCTGTCATATGCTGAAATGGTCGCATTGTGGATTTTGCCTAAAACATGATTTTGGACAATGTTCACTGAACTCAGATTAAAACGTACTTGCAGACTTGAAAACCCTTGCCTATTGTAGAGCGCGCCTGTACTTCCAGAGCTGAACGAAAACCAATTATTTTGGACCCTGTTTTCATGCGAAATGGCTAAAAGAAATGTTTCACGTTCGTTACACTCAAACAGTGTCTCCTGTCATATGCTGAACTGGTCGCATTGTGGATTTTGCCTAAAACATGATTTTGGACAATGTTCATGGAACTCAGCTTAAAACGTACTTGCAGACATGAAAACCCTTTCCTATTGTAGAGCGCTCCTGTACTTCCAGTGCTGAATGAAAACCAATGATTTTGGACCCTGTTTTCATGCGAAATGGCTAAAAGAAATGTTTCACGTTCGTTACACTCAAACAGTGTCTCCTGTCATATGCTGAACTGGTCGCATTGTGGATTTTGCCTAAAACATGAATTTGGACAATGTTCATGGAACTCAGCTTAAAACGTACTTGCAGACTTGAAAACCCTTGCCTATTGTAGAGCGCTCCAGTGCTGAACGAAAACCAATTATTTTGGACCCTGTTTTCATGCGAAATGGCTAAAAGAAATGTTTCACGTTTGTTACACTAAAATAGTGTCTCCTGTCATATGCTGAACAGGTCGCATTGTGGATTTAGCCTAAAACATGATTTTGGACAATGTTCATGGAACTCAGCTTAAAACGTACTTGCAGACTTGAAAACCCTTGCCTATTGCAGAGCGCGCCTGTACTTCAGGTGCTGAACGAAAACCAATTATTTTGGACCCTGTTTTCATGCGAAATGGCTAAAAGAAATGTTTCACGTACGTTACACTCAAACAGTGTCTCCTGACATATGCTGAAATGGTTCATTGTGGATTTTGCCTAAAACATGATTTTGGACAATGTTCATTGAACTCATCTTAAAACGTACTTGCAGACTTGAAAACCCTTGCCTATTGTAGAGCGCGCCTGTACTTCCAGTGCTGAACGAAAACCAATGATTTTGGTCCCTGTTTTCATGCGAAATGGCTAAAAGAAATGTTTCACGTTCGTTACACTCAAACAGTGTCTCCTGTCATATGCTGAACTGGTCGCATTGTGGATTTTGCCTAAAACATGAATTTGGACAATGTTCATGTTACTCAGCTTAAAACGTACTTGCAGAATTGAAAACCCTTGCCTATTGTAGAGCGCTCCAGTGCTGAACGAAAACCAATTATTTTGGACCCTGTTTTCATGCGAAATGGCTAAAAGTAATGTTTCACGTTTGTTACACTAAAATAGTGTCTCCTGTCATATGCTGAACTGGTCACATTGTGGATTTTGCCTAAAACATGATTTTGGACAATGTTCATTGAACTCATCTTAAAACGTACTTGCAGACTTGAAAACCCTTGCCTATTGTAGAGCGCGCCTGTACTTCCAGTGCTGAACTAAAACCAATGATTTTGGACCCTGTTTTCATGCGAAATGGCTAAAATAAATGTTTCACGTTCGTTACACTCAAACAGTGTCTCCTGTCATATGCTGAACTGGTCGCATTGTGGATTTTGCCTAAAACATGATTTTGGACAATGTTCATTGAACTCAGCTTAAAACGTACTTGCAGACTTGAAAACCCTTGCCTATTGTAGAGCGCGCCTGTACTTCCAGAGCTGAACGAAAACCAATTATTTTGGACCCTGTTTTCATGCGAAATGGCTAAAATAAATGTTTCACGTTCGTTACACTCAAACAGTGTCTCCTGTCATATGCTGAACTGGTCGCATTGTGGATTTTGCCTAAAACATGATTTTGGACAATGTTCATGGAACTCAGCTTAAAACGTACTTGCAGACTTGAAAACCCTTGCCTATTGTAGAGCGCTCCAGTGCTGAACGAAAACCAATTATTTTGGACCCTGTTTTCATGCGAAATGGCTAAAAGAAATGTTTCACGTTTGTTACACTAAAATAGTGTCTCCTGTCATATGCTGAACTGGTCACATTGTGGATTTTGCCTAAAACATGATTTTGGACAATGTTCATTGAACTCATCTTAAAACGAACTTGCAGACTTGAAAACCCTTGCCTATTGTAGAGCGCGCCTGTACTTCCAGTGCTGAACTAAAACCAATGATTTTGGACCCTGTTTTCATGCGAAATGGCTAAAAGAAATGTTTCACGTTCGTTACACTCAAACAGTGTCTCCTGTCATATGCTGAACTGGTCACATTGTGGATTTTGCCTAAAACATGATTTTGGACAATGTTCATTGAACTCATCTTAAAACGTACTTGCAGACTTGAAAAGCCTTGCCTATTGTAGAGCGCGCCTGTACTTCCAGTGCTGAACTAAAACCAATGATTTTGGACCCTGTTTTCATGCGAAATGGCTAAAAGAAATGTTTCACGTTCGTTACACTCAAACAGTGTCTCCTGTCATATGCTGAACTGGTCACATTGTGGATTTTGCCTAAAACATGATTTTGGACAATGTTCATGGAACTCAGCTTAAAACGTACTTGCAGACTTGAAAACCCTTGCCTATTGTAGAGCGCACCTGTACTTCCAGTGCTGAACGAAAACCAATGATTTTGGACCCTGTTTTCATGCGAAATGGCTAAAAGAAATGTTTCACGTTCGTTACACTCAAACAGTGTCTCCTGTCATATGCTGAACTGGTCACATTGTGGATTTTGCCTAAAACATGATTTTGGACAATGTTCATTGAACTCAGCTTAAAACGTACTTGCAGACTTGAAAACCCTTGCCTATTGTAGAGCGCGCCTGTACTCCCAGAGCTGAACGAAAACCAATTATTTTGGACCCTGTTTTCATGCGAAATGGCTAAAATAAATGTTTCACGTTTGTTACACTAAAATAGTGTCTCCTGTCATATGCTGAACAGGTCGCATTGTGGATTTAGCCTAAAACATGATTTTGGACAATGTTCATGGAACTCAGCTTAAAACGTACTTGCAGACTTGAAAACCCTTGCCTATTGCAGAGCGCACCTGTACTTCAGGTGCTGAACGAAAACCAATTATTTTGGACCCTGTTTTCATGCGAAATGGCTAAAAGAAATGTTTCACGTACGTTACACTCAAACAGTGTCTCCTGTCATATGCTGAACTGGTCACATTGTGGATTTTGCCTAAAACATGATTTTGGACAATGTTCATGGAACTCAGCTTAAAACGTACTTGCAGACTTGAAAACCCTTGCCTATTGTAGAGCGCACCTGTACTTCCAGTGCTGAACGAAAACCAATGATTTTGGACCCTGTTTTCATGCGAAATGGCTAAAAGAAATGTTTCACGTTCGTTACACTCAAACAGTGTCTCCTGTCATATGCTGAACTGGTCACATTGTGGATTTTGCCTAAAACATGATTTTGGACAATGTTCATTGAACTCAGCTTAAAACGTACTTGCAGACTTGAAAACCCTTGCCTATTGTAGAGCGCGCCTGTACTCCCAGAGCTGTACGAAAACCAATTATTTTGGACCCTGTTTTCATGCGAAATGGCTAAAATAAATGTTTCACGTTTGTTACACTAAAATAGTGTCTCCTGTCATATGCTGAACAGGTCGCATTGTGGATTTAGCCTAAAACATGATTTTGGACAATGTTCATGGAACTCAGCTTAAAACGTACTTGCAGACTTGAAAACCCTTGCCTATTGCAGAGCGCGCCTGTACTTCAGGTGCTGAACGAAAACCAATTATTTTGGACCCTGTTTTCATGCGAAATGGCTAAAAGAAATGTTTCACGTACGTTACACTCAAACAGTGTCTCCTGACATATGCTGAAATGGTTCATTGTGGATTTTGCCTAAAACATGATTTTGGACAATGTTCATGGAACTCAGCTTAAAACGTACTTGCAGACTTGAAAACCCTTGCCTATTGTAGAGCGCACCTGTACTTCCAGTGCTGAACGAAAACCAATGATTTTGGACCCTGTTTTCATGCGAAATGGCTAAAAGAAATGTTTCACGTTCGTTACACTCAAACAGTGTCTCCTGTCATATGCTGAACTGGTCACATTGTGGATTTTGCCTAAAACATGATTTTGGACAATGTTCATTGAACTCAGCTTAAAACGTACTTGCAGACTTGAAAACCCTTGCCTATTGTAGAGCGCGCCTGTACTCCCAGAGCTGAACGAAAACCAATTATTTTGGACCCTGTTTTCATGCGAAATGGCTAAAATAAATGTTTCACGTTTGTTACACTAAAATAGTGTCTCCTGTCATATGCTGAACAGGTCGCATTGTGGATTTAGCCTAAAACATGATTTTGGACAATGTTCAAGGAACTCAGCTTAAAACGTACTTGCAGACTTGAAAACCCTTGCCTATTGCAGAGCGCGCCTGTACTTCAGGTGCTGAACGAAAACCAATTATTTTGGACCCTGTTTTCATGCGAAATGGCTAAAAGAAATGTTTCACGTACGTTACACTCAAACAGTGTCTCCTGACATATGCTGAAATGGTTCATTGTGGATTTTGCCTAAAACATGATTTTGGACAATGTTCATTGAACTCATCTTAAAACGTACTTGCAGACTTGAAAACCCTTGCCTATTGTAGAGCGCGCCTGTACTTCCAGTGCTGAACGAAAACCAATGATTTTGGTCCCTGTTTTCATGCGAAATGGCTAAAAGAAATGTTTCACGTTCGTTACACTCAAACAGTGTCTCCTGTCATATGCTGAACTGGTCGCATTGTGGATTTTGCCTAAAACATGAATTTGGACAACGTTCATGTTACTCAGCTTAAAACGTACTTGCAGAATTGAAAACCCTTGCCTATTGTAGAGCGCTCCAGTGCTGAACGAAAACCAATTATTTTGGACCCTGTTTTCATGCGAAATGGCTAAAAGTAATGTTTCACGTTTGTTACACTAAAATAGTGTCTCCTGTCATATGCTGAACTGGTCACATTGTGGATTTTGCCTAAAACATGATTTTGGACAATGTTCATTGAACTCATCTTAAAACGTACTTGCAGACTTGAAAACCCTTGCCTATTGTAGAGCGCGCCTGTACTTCCAGTGCTGAACTAAAACCAATGATTTTGGACCCTGTTTTCATGCGAAATGGCTAAAATAAATGTTTCACGTTCGTTACACTCAAACAGTGTCTCCTGTCATATGCTGAACTGGTCGCATTGTGGATTTTGCCTAAAACATGATTTTGGACAATGTTCATGGAACTCAGCTTAAAACGTGCAGACTTGAAAACCCTTGCCTATTGTAGAGCGCGCCTGTACTTCCAGAGCTGAACGAAAACCAATTATTTTGGACCCTGTTTTCATGCGAAATGGCTAAAATCAATGTTTCACGTTCGTTACACTCAAACAGTGTCTCCATGTCATATGCTGAACTGGTCGCATTGTGGATTTTGCCTAAAACATGAATTTGGACAATGTTCATGGAACTCAGCTTAAAACGTACTTGCAGACTTGAAAACCCTTGCCTATTGTAGAGCGCTCCAGTGCTGAACGAAAACCAATTATTTTGGACCCTGTTTTCATGCGAAATGGCTAAAAGTAATGTTTCACGTTTGTTACACTAAAATAGTGTCTCCTGTCATATGCTGAACTGGTCGCATTGTGGATTTTGCCTAAAACATGATTTTGGACAATGTTCATGGAACTCAGCTTAAAACGTACTTGCAGACTTGAAAACCCTTGCCTATTGTAGAGCGCACCTGTACTTCCAGTGCTGAACGAAAACCAATGATTTTGGACCCTGTTTTCATGCGAAATGGCTAAAAGAAATGTTTCACGTTCGTTACACTCAAACAGTGTCTCCTGTCATATGCTGAACTGGTCACATTGTGGATTTTGCCTAAAACATGATTTTGGACAATGTTCATTGAACTCAGCTTAAAACGTACTTGCAGACTTGAAAACCCTTGCCTATTGTAGAGCGCGCCTGTACTCCCAGAGCTGAACGAAAACCAATTATTTTGGACCCTGTTTTCATGCGAAATGGCTAAAATAAATGTTTCACGTTTGTTACACTAAAATAGTGTCTCCTGTCTTATGCTGAACAGGTCGCATTGTGGATTTAGCCTAAAACATGATTTTGGACAATGTTCATGGAACTCAGCTTAAAACGTACTTGCAGACTTGAAAACCCTTGCCTATTGCAGAGCGCACCTGTACTTCAGGTGCTGAACGAAAACCAATTATTTTGGACCCTGTTTTCATGCGAAATGGCTAAAAGAAATGTTTCACGTACGTTACACTCAAACAGTGTCTCCTGTCATATGCTGAACTGGTCACATTGTGGATTTTGCCTAAAACATGATTTTGGACAATGTTCATGGAACTCAGCTTAAAACGTACTTGCAGACTTGAAAACCCTTGCCTATTGTAGAGCGCACCTGTACTTCCAGTGCTGAACGAAAACCAATGATTTTGGACCCTGTTTTCATGCGAAATGGCTAAAAGAAATGTTTCACGTTCGTTACACTCAAACAGTGTCTCCTGTCATATGCTGAACTGGTCACATTGTGGATTTTGCCTAAAACATGATTTTGGACAATGTTCATTGAACTCAGCTTAAAACGTACTTGCAGACTTGAAAACCCTTGCCTATTGTAGAGCGCGCCTGTACTCCCAGAGCTGTACGAAAACCAATTATTTTGGACCCTGTTTTCATGCGAAATGGCTAAAATAAATGTTTCACGTTTGTTACACTAAAATAGTGTCTCCTGTCATATGCTGAACAGGTCGCATTGTGGATTTAGCCTAAAACATGATTTTGGACAATGTTCATGGAACTCAGCTTAAAACGTACTTGCAGACTTGAAAACCCTTGCCTATTGCAGAGCGCGCCTGTACTTCAGGTGCTGAACGAAAACCAATTATTTTGGACCCTGTTTTCATGCGAAATGGCTAAAAGAAATGTTTCACGTACGTTACACTCAAACAGTGTCTCCTGACATATGCTGAAATGGTTCATTGTGGATTTTGCCTAAAACATGATTTTGGACAATGTTCATGGAACTCAGCTTAAAACGTACTTGCAGACTTGAAAACCCTTGCCTATTGTAGAGCGCACCTGTACTTCCAGTGCTGAACGAAAACCAATGATTTTGGACCCTGTTTTCATGCGAAATGGCTAAAAGAAATGTTTCACGTTCGTTACACTCAAACAGTGTCTCCTGTCATATGCTGAACTGGTCACATTGTGGATTTTGCCTAAAACATGATTTTGGACAATGTTCATTGAACTCAGCTTAAAACGTACTTGCAGACTTGAAAACCCTTGCCTATTGTAGAGCGCGCCTGTACTCCCAGAGCTGAACGAAAACCAATTATTTTGGACCCTGTTTTCATGCGAAATGGCTAAAATAAATGTTTCACGTTTGTTACACTAAAATAGTGTCTCCTGTCATATGCTGAACAGGTCGCATTGTGGATTTAGCCTAAAACATGATTTTGGACAATGTTCAAGGAACTCAGCTTAAAACGTACTTGCAGACTTGAAAACCCTTGCCTATTGCAGAGCGCGCCTGTACTTCAGGTGCTGAACGAAAACCAATTATTTTGGACCCTGTTTTCATGCGAAATGGCTAAAAGAAATGTTTCACGTACGTTACACTCAAACAGTGTCTCCTGACATATGCTGAAATGGTTCATTGTGGATTTTGCCTAAAACATGATTTTGGACAATGTTCATTGAACTCATCTTAAAACGTACTTGCAGACTTGAAAACCCTTGCCTATTGTAGAGCGCGCCTGTACTTCCAGTGCTGAACGAAAACCAATGATTTTGGTCCCTGTTTTCATGCGAAATGGCTAAAAGAAATGTTTCACGTTCGTTACACTCAAACAGTGTCTCCTGTCATATGCTGAACTGGTCGCATTGTGGATTTTGCCTAAAACATGAATTTGGACAACGTTCATGTTACTCAGCTTAAAACGTACTTGCAGAATTGAAAACCCTTGCCTATTGTAGAGCGCTCCAGTGCTGAACGAAAACCAATTATTTTGGACCCTGTTTTCATGCGAAATGGCTAAAAGTAATGTTTCACGTTTGTTACACTAAAATAGTGTCTCCTGTCATATGCTGAACTGGTCACATTGTGGATTTTGCCTAAAACATGATTTTGGACAATGTTCATTGAACTCATCTTAAAACGTACTTGCAGACTTGAAAACCCTTGCCTATTGTAGAGCGCGCCTGTACTTCCAGTGCTGAACTAAAACCAATGATTTTGGACCCTGTTTTCATGCGAAATGGCTAAAATAAATGTTTCACGTTCGTTACACTCAAACAGTGTCTCCTGTCATATGCTGAACTGGTCGCATTGTGGATTTTGCCTAAAACATGATTTTGGACAATGTTCATGGAACTCAGCTTAAAACGTGCAGACTTGAAAACCCTTGCCTATTGTAGAGCGCGCCTGTACTTCCAGAGCTGAACGAAAACCAATTATTTTGGACCCTGTTTTCATGCGAAATGGCTAAAATCAATGTTTCACGTTCGTTACACTCAAACAGTGTCTCCATGTCATATGCTGAACTGGTCGCATTGTGGATTTTGCCTAAAACATGAATTTGGACAATGTTCATGGAACTCAGCTTAAAACGTACTTGCAGACTTGAAAACCCTTGCCTATTGTAGAGCGCTCCAGTGCTGAACGAAAACCAATTATTTTGGACCCTGTTTTCATGCGAAATGGCTAAAAGTAATGTTTCACGTTTGTTACACTAAAATAGTGTCTCCTGTCATATGCTGAACTGGTCGCATTGTGGATTTTGCCTAAAACATGATTTTGGACAATGTTCATTGAACTCAGCTTAAAACGTACTTGCAGACTTGAAAACCCTTGCCTATTGTAGAGCGCGCCTGTACTTCCAGAGCTGAACGAAAACCAATTATTTTGGACCCTGTTTTCATGCGAAATGGCTAAAATAAATGTTTCACGTTCGTTACACTCAAACAGTGTCTCCATGTCATATGCTGAACTGGTCGCATTGTGGATTTTGCCTAAAACATGATTTTGGTCAATGTTCATGGAACTCAGCTTAAAACGTACTTAAAGACTTGAAAACCCTTGCCTATTGTAGAGCGCGCCTGTACTTCCAGTGCTGAACTAAAACCAATGATTTTGGACCCTGTTTTCATGCGAAATGGCTAAAAGAAATGTTTCACGTTCGTTACACTCAAACAGTGTCTCCTGTCATATGCTGAACTGGTCACATTGTGGATTTTGCCTAAAACATGATTTTGGACAATGTTCATTGAACTCAGCTTAAAACGTACTTGCAGACATGAAAAGCCCTGCCTATTGTAGAGCGCGCCTGTACTTCCAGTGCTGAACGAAAACCAATGATTTTGGACACTGTTTTCATGCGAAATGGACGAAAACCAATTATTTTGGACCCTGTTTTCATACGAAATGGCTAAAATAAATGTTTCAAGTTTGTTACACTCAAATAGTGTCTCCTGACATATGCTGAACTGGTCGCATTGTGGATTTTGCCTAAAACATGATTTAGGACAATGTTCATTGATCTCAGCTTAAAACGTACTTGCAGACTTGAAAACCCTTGCCTATTGTAGAGCGCGCCTGTACTTCCAGAGCTGAACGAAAACCAATTATTTTGGACCCTGTTTTCATGCGAAATGGCTAAAATAATTGTTTCACGTTCGTTACACTCAAACAGTGTCTCCTGTCATATGCTGAACTGGTCGCATTGTGGATTTTGCCTAAAACATGATTTTGGACAATGTTCATTGAACTCAGCTTAAAACGTACTTGCAGACTTGAAAACCCTTGCCTATTGTAGAGCGCGCCTGTACTTCCAGAGCTGAACGAAAACCAATTATTTTGGACCCTGTTTTCATGCGAAATGGCTAAAATAAATGTTTCACGTTCGTTACACTCAAACAGTGTCTCCATGTCATATGCTGAACTGGTCGCATTGTGGATTTTGCCTAAAACATGATTTTGGACAATGTTCATGGAACTCAGCTTAAAACGTACTTGCAGACTTGAAAACCCTTGCCTATTGTAGAGCGCTCCAGTGCTGAACGAAAACCAATTATTTTGGACCCTGTTTTCATGCGAAATGGCTAAAAGAAATGTTTCACGTTTGTTACACTAAAATAGTGTCTCCTGTCATATGCTGAACAGGTCGCATTGTGGATTTAGCCTAAAACATGATTTTGGACAATGTTCATGGAACTCAGCTTAAAACGTACTTGCAGACTTGAAAACCTTTGCCTATTGCAGAGCGCGCCTGTACTTCAGGTGCTGAACGAAAACCAATTATTTTGGACCCTGTTTTCATGCGAAATGGCTAAAAGAAATGTTTCACGTACGTTACACTCAAACAGTGTCTCCTGACATATGCTGAACTGGTTCATTGTGGATTTTGCCTAAAACATGATTTTGGACAATGTTCATTGAACTCATCTTAAAACGTACTTGCAGACTTGAAAACCCTTGCCTATTGTAGAGCGCGCCTGTACTTCCAGAGCTGAAAAAAAAACAATTATTTTGGACCCTGTTTTCATGCGAAATGGCTAAAAGAAATGTTTCATGTTCGTTACACTCAAACATTGTCTCCTGTCATATGCTGAACTGGTCACATTGTGGATTTTGCCTAAAACATGATTTTGGACAATGTTCATTGAACTCAGGTTAAAACGTACTTGCAGACTTGAAAACCTTTGCCTATTGCAGAGCGCGCCTGTACTTCCAGTGCTGAACTAAAACCAATGATTTTGGACCCTGTTTTCATGCGAAATGGCTAAAAGAAATGTTTCACGTTCGTTACACTCAAACAGTGTCTCCTGTCATATGCTGAACTGGTCACATTGTGGATTTTGCCTAAAACATGATTTTGGACAATGTTCATTGAACTCATCTTAAAACGTACTTGCAGACTTGAAAACCCTTGCCTATTGTAGAGCGCGCCTGTATTTCCAGTGCTGAACTAAAACCAATGATTTTGGACCCTGTTTTCATGCGAAATGGCTAAAAGAAATGTTTCACGTTCGTTGCACTCAAACAGTGTCTCCTGTCATATGCTGAACTGGTCGCATTGTGGATTTTGCCTAAAACATGATTTAGGACAATGTTCATTGATCTCAGCTTAAAACGTACTTGCAGACTTGAAAACCCTTGCCTATTGTAGAGCGCGCCTGTACTTCCAGAGCTGAACGAAAACCAATTATTTTGGACCCTGTTTTCATGCGAAATGGCTAAAATAATTGTTTCACGTTCGTTACACTCAAACAGTGTCTCCTGTCATATGCTGAACTGGTCGCATTGTGGATTTTGCCTAAAACATGATTTTGGACAATGTTCATTGAACTCAGCTTAAAACGTACTTGCAGACTTGAAAACCCTTGCCTATTGTAGAGCGCGCCTGTACTTCCAGTGCTGAACTAAAACCAATGATTTTGGACCCTGTTTTCATGCGAAATGGCTAAAAGAAATGTTTCACGTTCGTTACACTCAAACAGTGTCTCCTGTCATATGCTGAACTGGTCACATTGTGGATTTTGCCTAAAACATGATTTTGGACAATGTTCATTGAACTCAGCTTAAAACGTACTTGCAGACATGAAAACCCTTGCCTATTGTAGAGCGCGCCTGTACTTCCAGTGCTGAACGAAAACCAATGATTTTGGACCCTGTTTTCATGCGAAATGGACGAAAACCAATTATTTTGGACCCTGTTTTCATACGAAATGGCTAAAATAAATGTTTCAAGTTTGTTACACTCAAATAGTGTCTCCTGACATATGCTGAACTGGTCGCATTGTGGATTTTGCCTAAAACATGATTTTGGACAATGTTCATTGAACTCATCTTAAAACGTACTTGCAGACTTGAAAACCCTTGCCTATTGTAGAGCGCGCCTGTATTTCCAGTGCTGAACTAAAACCAATGATTTTGGACCCTGTTTTCATGCGAAATGGCTAAAAGAAATGTTTCACGTTCGTTGCACTCAAACAGTGTCTCCTGTCATATGCTGAACTGGTCGCATTGTGGATTTTGCCTAAAACATGATTTAGGACAATGTTTATTGATCTCAGCTTAAAACGTACTTGCAGACTTGAAAACCCTTGCCTATTGTAGAGCGCGCCTGTACTTCCAGAGCTGAACGAAAACCAATTATTTTGGACCCTGTTTTCATGCGAAATGGCTAAAATAATTGTTTCACGTTCGTTACACTCAAACAGTGTCTCCTGTCATATGCTGAACTGGTCGCATTGTGGATTTTGCCTAAAACATGATTTTGGACAATGTTCATTGAACTCAGCTTAAAACGTACTTGCAGACTTGAAAACCCTTGCCTATTGTAGAGCGCGCCTGTACTTCCAGTGCTGAACGAAAACCAATGATTTTGGTCCCTGTTTTCATGCGAAATGGCTAAAAGAAATGTTTCACGTTCGTTACACTCAAACAGTGTCTCCTGTCATATGCTGAACTGGTCGCATTGTGGATTTTGCCTAAAACATGAATTTGGACAATGTTCATGTTACTCAGCTTAAAACGTACTTGCAGAATTGAAAACCCTTGCCTATTGTAGAGCGCTCCAGTGCTGAACGAAAACCAATTATTTTGGACCCTGTTTTCATGCGAAATGGCTAAAAGTAATGTTTCACGTTTGTTACACTAAAATAGTGTCTCCTGTCATATGCTGAACTGGTCACATTGTGGATTTTGCCTAAAACATGATTTTGGACAATGTTCATTGAACTCATCTTAAAACGTACTTGCAGACTTGAAAACCCTTGCCTATTGTAGAGCGCGCCTGTACTTCCAGTGCTGAACTAAAACCAATGATTTTGGACCCTGTTTTCATGCGAAATGGCTAAAATAAATGTTTCACGTTCGTTACACTCAAACAGTGTCTCCTGTCATATGCTGAACTGGTCGCATTGTGGATTTTGCCTAAAACATGATTTTGGACAATGTTCATGGAACTCAGCTTAAAACGTGCAGACTTGAAAACCCTTGCCTATTGTAGAGCGCGCCTGTACTTCCAGAGCTGAACGAAAACCAATTATTTTGGACCCTGTTTTCATGCGAAATGGCTAAAATCAATGTTTCACGTTCGTTACACTCAAACAGTGTCTCCATGTCATATGCTGAACTGGTCGCATTGTGGATTTTGCCTAAAACATGAATTTGGACAATGTTCATGGAACTCAGCTTAAAACGTACTTGCAGACTTGAAAACCCTTGCCTATTGTAGAGCGCTCCAGTGCTGAACGAAAACCAATTATTTTGGACCCTGTTTTCATGCGAAATGGCTAAAAGTAATGTTTCACGTTTGTTACACTAAAATAGTGTCTCCTGTCATATGCTGAACTGGTCGCATTGTGGATTTTGCCTAAAACATGATTTTGGACAATGTTCATTGAACTCAGCTTAAAACGTACTTGCAGACTTGAAAACCCTTGCCTATTGTAGAGCGCGCCTGTACTTCCAGAGCTGAACGAAAACCAATTATTTTGGACCCTGTTTTCATGCGAAATGGCTAAAATAAATGTTTCACGTTCGTTACACTCAAACAGTGTCTCCATGTCATATGCTGAACTGGTCGCATTGTGGATTTTGCCTAAAACATGATTTTGGTCAATGTTCATGGAACTCAGCTTAAAACGTACTTAAAGACTTGAAAACCCTTGCCTATTGTAGAGCGCGCCTGTACTTCCAGTGCTGAACTAAAACCAATGATTTTGGACCCTGTTTTCATGCGAAATGGCTAAAAGAAATGTTTCACGTTCGTTACACTCAAACAGTGTCTCCTGTCATATGCTGAACTGGTCACATTGTGGATTTTGCCTAAAACATGATTTTGGACAATGTTCATTGAACTCAGCTTAAAACGTACTTGCAGACATGAAAAGCCCTGCCTATTGTAGAGCGCGCCTGTACTTCCAGTGCTGAACGAAAACCAATGATTTTGGACACTGTTTTCATGCGAAATGGACGAAAACCAATTATTTTGGACCCTGTTTTCATACGAAATGGCTAAAATAAATGTTTCAAGTTTGTTACACTCAAATAGTGTCTCCTGACATATGCTGAACTGGTCGCATTGTGGATTTTGCCTAAAACATGATTTAGGACAATGTTCATTGATCTCAGCTTAAAACGTACTTGCAGACTTGAAAACCCTTGCCTATTGTAGAGCGCGCCTGTACTTCCAGAGCTGAACGAAAACCAATTATTTTGGACCCTGTTTTCATGCGAAATGGCTAAAATAATTGTTTCACGTTCGTTACACTCAAACAGTGTCTCCTGTCATATGCTGAACTGGTCGCATTGTGGATTTTGCCTAAAACATGATTTTGGACAATGTTCATTGAACTCAGCTTAAAACGTACTTGCAGACTTGAAAACCCTTGCCTATTGTAGAGCGCGCCTGTACTTCCAGAGCTGAACGAAAACCAATTATTTTGGACCCTGTTTTCATGCGAAATGGCTAAAATAAATGTTTCACGTTCGTTACACTCAAACAGTGTCTCCATGTCATATGCTGAACTGGTCGCATTGTGGATTTTGCCTAAAACATGATTTTGGACAATGTTCATGGAACTCAGCTTAAAACGTACTTGCAGACTTGAAAACCCTTGCCTATTGTAGAGCGCTCCAGTGCTGAACGAAAACCAATTATTTTGGACCCTGTTTTCATGCGAAATGGCTAAAAGAAATGTTTCACGTTTGTTACACTAAAATAGTGTCTCCTGTCATATGCTGAACAGGTCGCATTGTGGATTTAGCCTAAAACATGATTTTGGACAATGTTCATGGAACTCAGCTTAAAACGTACTTGCAGACTTGAAAACCTTTGCCTATTGCAGAGCGCGCCTGTACTTCAGGTGCTGAACGAAAACCAATTATTTTGGACCCTGTTTTCATGCGAAATGGCTAAAAGAAATGTTTCACGTACGTTACACTCAAACAGTGTCTCCTGACATATGCTGAACTGGTTCATTGTGGATTTTGCCTAAAACATGATTTTGGACAATGTTCATTGAACTCATCTTAAAACGTACTTGCAGACTTGAAAACCCTTGCCTATTGTAGAGCGCGCCTGTACTTCCAGAGCTGAAAAAAAAACAATTATTTTGGACCCTGTTTTCATGCGAAATGGCTAAAAGAAATGTTTCATGTTCGTTACACTCAAACATTGTCTCCTGTCATATGCTGAACTGGTCACATTGTGGATTTTGCCTAAAACATGATTTTGGACAATGTTCATTGAACTCAGGTTAAAACGTACTTGCAGACTTGAAAACCTTTGCCTATTGCAGAGCGCGCCTGTACTTCCAGTGCTGAACTAAAACCAATGATTTTGGACCCTGTTTTCATGCGAAATGGCTAAAAGAAATGTTTCACGTTCGTTACACTCAAACAGTGTCTCCTGTCATATGCTGAACTGGTCACATTGTGGATTTTGCCTAAAACATGATTTTGGACAATGTTCATTGAACTCATCTTAAAACGTACTTGCAGACTTGAAAACCCTTGCCTATTGTAGAGCGCGCCTGTATTTCCAGTGCTGAACTAAAACCAATGATTTTGGACCCTGTTTTCATGCGAAATGGCTAAAAGAAATGTTTCACGTTCGTTGCACTCAAACAGTGTCTCCTGTCATATGCTGAACTGGTCGCATTGTGGATTTTGCCTAAAACATGATTTAGGACAATGTTCATTGATCTCAGCTTAAAACGTACTTGCAGACTTGAAAACCCTTGCCTATTGTAGAGCGCGCCTGTACTTCCAGAGCTGAACGAAAACCAATTATTTTGGACCCTGTTTTCATGCGAAATGGCTAAAATAATTGTTTCACGTTCGTTACACTCAAACAGTGTCTCCTGTCATATGCTGAACTGGTCGCATTGTGGATTTTGCCTAAAACATGATTTTGGACAATGTTCATTGAACTCAGCTTAAAACGTACTTGCAGACTTGAAAACCCTTGCCTATTGTAGAGCGCGCCTGTACTTCCAGTGCTGAACTAAAACCAATGATTTTGGACCCTGTTTTCATGCGAAATGGCTAAAAGAAATGTTTCACGTTCGTTACACTCAAACAGTGTCTCCTGTCATATGCTGAACTGGTCACATTGTGGATTTTGCCTAAAACATGATTTTGGACAATGTTCATTGAACTCAGCTTAAAACGTACTTGCAGACATGAAAACCCTTGCCTATTGTAGAGCGCGCCTGTACTTCCAGTGCTGAACGAAAACCAATGATTTTGGACCCTGTTTTCATGCGAAATGGACGAAAACCAATTATTTTGGACCCTGTTTTCATACGAAATGGCTAAAATAAATGTTTCAAGTTTGTTACACTCAAACAGTGTCTCCTGTCATATGCTGAACTGGTCGCATTGTGGATTTTGCCTAAAACATGATTTTGGACAATGTTCATTGAACTCAGCTTAAAACGTACTTGCAGACTTGAAAACCCTTGCCTATTGTAGAGCGCGCCTGTACTTCCAGAGCTGAACGAAAACCAATTATTTTGGACCCTGTTTTCATGCGAAATGGCTAAAATAAATGTTTCACGTTCGTTACACTCAAACAGTGTCTCCATGTCATATGCTGAACTGGTCGCATTGTGGATTTTGCCTAAAACATGATTTTGGACAATGTTCATGGAACTCAGCTTAAAACGTACTTGCAGACTTGAAAACCCTTGCCTATTGTAGAGCGCTCCAGTGCTGAACGAAAACCAATTATTTTGGACCCTGTTTTCATGCGAAATGGCTAAAAGAAATATTTCACGTTTGTTACACTAAAATAGTGTCTCCTGTCATATGCTGAACAGGTCGCATTGTGGATTTAGCCTAAAACATGATTTTGGACAATGTTCATGGAACTCAGCTTAAAACGTACTTGCAGACTTGAAAACCTTTGCCTATTGCAGAGCGCGCCTGTACTTCAGGTGCTGAACGAAAACCAATTATTTTGGACCCTGTTTTCATGCGAAATGGCTAAAAGAAATGTTTCACGTACGTTACACTCAAACAGTGTCTCCTGACATATGCTGAACTGGTTCATTGTGGATTTTGCCTAAAACATGATTTTGGACAATGTTCATTGAACTCATCTTAAAACGTACTTGCAGACTTGAAAACCCTTGCCTATTGTAGAGCGCGCCTGTACTTCCAGAGCTGAAAAAAAAACAATTATTTTGGACCCTGTTTTCATGCGAAATGGCTAAAAGAAATGTTTCATGTTCGTTACACTCAAACATTGTCTCCTGTCATATGCTGAACTGGTCACATTGTGGATTTTGCCTAAAACATGATTTTGGACAATGTTCATTGAACTCAGGTTAAAACGTACTTGCAGACTTGAAAACCTTTGCCTATTGCAGAGCGCGCCTGTACTTCCAGTGCTGAACTAAAACCAATGATTTTGGACCCTGTTTTCATGCGAAATGGCTAAAAGAAATGTTTCACGTTCGTTACACTCAAACAGTGTCTCCTGTCATATGCTGAACTGGTCACATTGTGGATTTTGCCTAAAACATGATTTTGGACAATGTTCATTGAACTCAGCTTAAAACGTACTTGCAGACATGAAAACCCTTGCCTATTGTAGAGCGCGCCTGTACTTCCAGTGCTGAACGAAAACCAATGATTTTGGACCCTGTTTTCATGCGAAATGGACGAAAACCAATTATTTTGGACCCTGTTTTCATGCGAAATGGCTCAAATAAATGTTTCAAGTTTGTTACACTCAAATAGTGTCTCCTGACATATGCTGAACTGGTCGCATTGTGGATTTTGCCTAAAACATGATTTTGGACAATGTTCATTGAACTCATCTTAAAACGTACTTGCAGACTTGAAAACCCTTGCCTATTGTAGAGCGCGCCTGTATTTCCAGTGCTGAACTAAAACCAATGATTTTGGACCCTGTTTTCATGCGAAATGGCTAAAAGAAATGTTTCACGTTCGTTGCACTCAAACAGTGTCTCCTGTCATATGTTGAACTGGTCGCATTGTGGATTTTGCCTAAAACATGATTTAGGACAATGTTCATTGATCTCAGCTTAAAACGTACTTGCAGACTTGAAAACCCTTGCCTATTGTAGAGCGCGCCTGTACTTCCAGAGCTGAACGAAAACCAATTATTTTGGACCCTGTTTTCATGCGAAATGGCTAAAATAATTGTTTCACGTTCGTTACACTCAAACAGTGTCTCCTGTCATATGCTGAACTGGTCGCATTGTGGATTTTGCCTAAAACATGATTTTGGACAATGTTCATTGAACTCAGCTTAAAACGTACTTGCAGACTTGAAAACCCTTGCCTATTGTAGAGCGCGCCTGTACTTCCAGAGCTGAACGAAAACCAATTATTTTGGACCCTGTTTTCATGCGAAATGGCTAAAA
The DNA here is from genome assembly GCF_964263955.1 of Coregonus lavaretus. Classification (NCBI taxonomy): domain Eukaryota; kingdom Metazoa; phylum Chordata; class Actinopteri; order Salmoniformes; family Salmonidae; genus Coregonus; species Coregonus lavaretus. Next base: position 212,086 of record NW_028162226.1, on the reverse strand, counting down.
TAAATGTTTCACGTTCGTTACACTCAAACAGTGTCTCCATGTCATATGCTGAACTGGTCGCATTGTGGATTTTGCCTAAAACATGATTTTGGACAATGTTCATTGAACTCAGCTTAAAACGTACTTGCAGACTTGAAAACCCTTGCCTATTGTAGAGCGCGCCTGTACTTCCAGAGCTGAACGAAAACCAATTATTTTGGACCCTGTTTTCATGCGAAATGGCTAAAATAATTGTTTCACGTTCGTTACACTCAAACAGTGTCTCCTGTCATATGCTGAACTGGTCGCATTGTGGATTTTGCCTAAAACATGATTTTGGACAATGTTCATTGAACTCAGCTTAAAACGTACTTGCAGACTTGAAAACCCTTGCCTATTGTAGAGCGCGCCTGTACTTCCAGAGCTGAACGAAAACCAATTATTTTGGACCCTGTTTTCATGCGAAATGGCTAAAATAAATGTTTCACGTTCGTTACACTCAAACAGTGTCTCCATGTCATATGCTGAACTGGTCGCATTGTGGATTTTGCCTAAAACATGATTTTGGACAATGTTCATTGAACTCAGCTTAAAACGTACTTGCAGACTTGAAAACCCTTGCCTATTGTAGAGCGCTCCAGTGCTGAACGAAAACCAATTATTTTGGACCCTGTTTTCATGCGAAATGGCTAAAAGAAATGTTTCACGTTTGTTACACTAAAATAGTGTCTCCTGTCATATGCTGAACAGGTCGCATTGTGGATTTAGCCTAAAACATGATTTTGGACAATGTTCATGGAACTCAGCTTAAAACGTACTTGCAGACTTGAAAACCTTTGCCTATTGCAGAGCGCGCCTGTACTTCAGGTGCTGAACGAAAACCAATTATTTTGGACCCTGTTTTCATGCGAAATGGCTAAAAGAAATGTTTCACGTACGTTACACTCAAACAGTGTCTCCTGACATATGCTGAACTGGTTCATTGTGGATTTTGCCTAAAACATGATTTTGGACAATGTTCATTGAACTCATCTTAAAACGTACTTGCAGACTTGAAAACCCTTGCCTATTGTAGAGCGCGCCTGTACTTCCAGAGCTGAAAAAAAAACAATTATTTTGGACCCTGTTTTCATGCGAAATGGCTAAAAGAAATGTTTCATGTTCGTTACACTCAAACATTGTCTCCTGTCATATGCTGAACTGGTCACATTGTGGATTTTGCCTAAAACATGATTTTGGACAATGTTCATTGAACTCAGGTTAAAACGTACTTGCAGACTTGAAAACCTTTGCCTATTGCAGAGCGCGCCTGTACTTCCAGTGCTGAACTAAAACCAATGATTTTGGACCCTGTTTTCATGCGAAATGGCTAAAAGAAATGTTTCACGTTCGTTACACTCAAACAGTGTCTCCTGTCATATGCTGAACTGGTCACATTGTGGATTTTGCCTAAAACATGATTTTGGACAATGTTCATTGAACTCAGCTTAAAACGTACTTGCAGACATGAAAACCCTTGCCTATTGTAGAGCGCGCCTGTACTTCCAGTGCTGAACGAAAACCAATGATTTTGGACCCTGTTTTCATGCGAAATGGACGAAAACCAATTATTTTGGACCCTGTTTTCATGCGAAATGGCTCAAATAAATGTTTCAAGTTTGTTACACTCAAATAGTGTCTCCTGACATATGCTGAACTGGTCGCATTGTGGATTTTGCCTAAAACATGATTTTGGACAATGTTCATTGAACTCAGCTTAAAACGTACTTGCAGACTTGAAAACCCTTGCCTATTGTAGAGCGCGCCTGTACTTCCAGAGCTGAACGAAAACCAATTATTTTGGACCCTGTTTTCATGCGAAATGGCTAAAATAAATGTTTCACGTTCGTTACACTCAAACAGTGTCTCCATGTCATATGCTGAACTGGTCGCATTGTGGATTTTGCCTAAAACATGATTTTGGACAATGTTCATTGAACTCAGCTTAAAACGTACTTGCAGACTTGAAAACCCTTGCCTATTGTAGAGCGCGCCTGTACTTCCAGAGCTGAACGAAAACCAATTATTTTGGACCCTGTTTTCATGCGAAATGGCTAAAATAATTGTTTCACGTTCGTTACACTCAAACAGTGTCTCCTGTCATATGCTGAACTGGTCGCATTGTGGATTTTGCCTAAAACATGATTTTGGACAATGTTCATTGAACTCAGCTTAAAACGTACTTGCAGACTTGAAAACCCTTGCCTATTGTAGAGCGCGCCTGTACTTCCAGAGCTGAACGAAAACCAATTATTTTGGACCCTGTTTTCATGCGAAATGGCTAAAATAAATGTTTCACGTTCGTTACACTCAAACAGTGTCTCCATGTCATATGCTGAACTGGTCGCATTGTGGATTTTGCCTAAAACATGATTTTGGACAATGTTCATTGAACTCAGCTTAAAACGTACTTGCAGACTTGAAAACCCTTGCCTATTGTAGAGCGCTCCAGTGCTGAACGAAAACCAATTATTTTGGACCCTGTTTTCATGCGAAATGGCTAAAAGAAATGTTTCACGTTTGTTACACTAAAATAGTGTCTCCTGTCATATGCTGAACAGGTCGCATTGTGGATTTAGCCTAAAACATGATTTTGGACAATGTTCATGGAACTCAGCTTAAAACGTACTTGCAGACTTGAAAACCTTTGCCTATTGCAGAGCGCGCCTGTACTTCAGGTGCTGAACGAAAACCAATTATTTTGGACCCTGTTTTCATGCGAAATGGCTAAAAGAAATGTTTCACGTACGTTACACTCAAACAGTGTCTCCTGACATATGCTGAACTGGTTCATTGTGGATTTTGCCTAAAACATGATTTTGGACAATGTTCATTGAACTCATCTTAAAACGTACTTGCAGACTTGAAAACCCTTGCCTATTGTAGAGCGCGCCTGTATTTCCAGTGCTGAACTAAAACCAATGATTTTGGACCCTGTTTTCATGCGAAATGGCTAAAAGAAATGTTTCACGTTCGTTGCACTCAAACAGTGTCTCCTGTCATATGCTGAACTGGTCGCATTGTGGATTTTGCCTAAAACATGATTTAGGACAATGTTCATTGATCTCAGCTTAAAACGTACTTGCAGACTTGAAAACCCTTGCCTATTGTAGAGCGCGCCTGTACTTCCAGAGCTGAACGAAAACCAATTATTTTGGACCCTGTTTTCATGCGAAATGGCTAAAATAATTGTTTCACGTTCGTTACACTCAAACAGTGTCTCCTGTCATATGCTGAACTGGTCGCATTGTGGATTTTGCCTAAAACATGATTTTGGACAATGTTCATTGAACTCAGCTTAAAACGTACTTGCAGACTTGAAAACCCTTGCCTATTGTAGAGCGCGCCTGTACTTCCAGAGCTGAACGAAAACCAATTATTTTGGACCCTGTTTTCATGCGAAATGGCTAAAATAAATGTTTCACGTTCGTTACACTCAAACAGTGTCTCCATGTCATATGCTGAACTGGTCGCATTGTGGATTTTGCCTAAAACATGATTTTGGACAATGTTCATTGAACTCAGCTTAAAACGTACTTGCAGACTTGAAAACCCTTGCCTATTGTAGAGCGCGCCTGTACTTCCAGAGCTGAACGAAAACCAATTATTTTGGACCCTGTTTTCATGCGAAATGGCTAAAATAATTGTTTCACGTTCGTTACACTCAAACAGTGTCTCCTGTCATATGCTGAACTGGTCGCATTGTGGATTTTGCCTAAAACATGATTTTGGACAATGTTCATTGAACTCAGCTTAAAACGTACTTGCAGACTTGAAAACCCTTGCCTATTGTAGAGCGCGCCTGTACTTCCAGAGCTGAACGAAAACCAATTATTTTGGACCCTGTTTTCATGCGAAATGGCTAAAATAAATGTTTCACGTTCGTTACACTCAAACAGTGTCTCCATGTCATATGCTGAACTGGTCGCATTGTGGATTTTGCCTAAAACATGATTTTGGACAATGTTCATGGAACTCAGCTTAAAACGTACTTGCAGACTTGAAAACCCTTGCCTATTGTAGAGCGCTCCAGTGCTGAACGAAAACCAATTATTTTGGACCCTGTTTTCATGCGAAATGGCTTAAAGAAATGTTTCACGTTTGTTACACTAAAATAGTGTCTCCTGTCATATGCTGAACAGGTCGCATTGTGGATTTAGCCTAAAACATGATTTTGGACAATGTTCATGGAACTCAGCTTAAAACGTACTTGCAGACTTGAAAACCTTTGCCTATTGCAGAGCGCGCCTGTACTTCAGGTGCTGAACGAAAACCAATTATTTTGGACCCTGTTTTCATGCGAAATGGCTAAAAGAAATGTTTCACGTACGTTACACTCAAACAGTGTCTCCTGACATATGCTGAACTGGTTCATTGTGGATTTTGCCTAAAACATGATTTTGGACAATGTTCATTGAACTCATCTTAAAACGTACTTGCAGACTTGAAAACCCTTGCCTATTGTAGAGCGCGCCTGTACTTCCAGAGCTGAAAAAAAAACAATTATTTTGGACCCTGTTTTCATGCGAAATGGCTAAAAGAAATGTTTCATGTTCGTTACACTCAAACATTGTCTCCTGTCATATGCTGAACTGGTCACATTGTGGATTTTGCCTAAAACATGATTTTGGACAATGTTCATTGAACTCAGGTTAAAACGTACTTGCAGACTTGAAAACCTTTGCCTATTGCAGAGCGCGCCTGTACTTCCAGTGCTGAACTAAAACCAATGATTTTGGACCCTGTTTTCATGCGAAATGGACGAAAACCAATTATTTTGGACCCTGTTTTCATGCGAAATGGCTCAAATAAATGTTTCAAGTTTGTTACACTCAAATAGTGTCTCCTGACATATGCTGAACTGGTCGCATTGTGGATTTTGCCTAAAACATGATTTTGGACAATGTTCATTGAACTCAGCTTAAAACGTACTTGCAGACTTGAAAACCCTTGCCTATTGTAGAGCGCGCCTGTACTTCCAGAGCTGAACGAAAACCAATTATTTTGGACCCTGTTTTCATGCGAAATGGCTAAAATAAATGTTTCACGTTCGTTACACTCAAACAGTGTCTCCATGTCATATGCTGAACTGGTCGCATTGTGGATTTTGCCTAAAACATGATTTTGGACAATGTTCATTGAACTCAGCTTAAAACGTACTTGCAGACTTGAAAACCCTTGCCTATTGTAGAGCGCGCCTGTACTTCCAGAGCTGAACGAAAACCAATTATTTTGGACCCTGTTTTCATGCGAAATGGCTAAAATAATTGTTTCACGTTCGTTACACTCAAACAGTGTCTCCTGTCATATGCTGAACTGGTCGCATTGTGGATTTTGCCTAAAACATGATTTTGGACAATGTTCATTGAACTCAGCTTAAAACGTACTTGCAGACTTGAAAATCCTTGCCTATTGTAGAGCGCGCCTGTACTTCCAGAGCTGAACGAAAACCAATTATTTTGGACCCTGTTTTCATGCGAAATGGCTAAAATAAATGTTTCACGTTCGTTACACTCAAACAGTGTCTCCATGTCATATGCTGAACTGGTCGCATTGTGGATTTTGCCTAAAACATGATTTTGGACAATGTTCATTGAACTCAGCTTAAAACGTACTTGCAGACTTGAAAACCCTTGCCTATTGTAGAGCGCTCCAGTGCTGAACGAAAACCAATTATTTTGGACCCTGTTTTCATGCGAAATGGCTAAAAGAAATGTTTCACGTTTGTTACACTAAAATAGTGTCTCCTGTCATATGCTGAACAGGTCGCATTGTGGATTTAGCCTAAAACATGATTTTGGACAATGTTCATGGAACTCAGCTTAAAACGTACTTGCAGACTTGAAAACCTTTGCCTATTGCAGAGCGCGCCTGTACTTCAGGTGCTGAACGAAAACCAATTATTTTGGACCCTGTTTTCATGCGAAATGGCTAAAAGAAATGTTTCACGTACGTTACACTCAAACAGTGTCTCCTGACATATGCTGAACTGGTTCATTGTGGATTTTGCCTAAAACATGATTTTGGACAATGTTCATTGAACTCAGCTTAAAACGTACTTGCAGACTTGAAAACCCTTGCCTATTGTAGAGCGCGCCTGTATTTCCAGTGCTGAACTAAAACCAATGATTTTGGACCCTGTTTTCATGCGAAATGGCTAAAAGAAATGTTTCACGTTCGTTGCACTCAAACAGTGTCTCCTGTCATATGCTGAACTGGTCGCATTGTGGATTTTGCCTAAAACATGATTTAGGACAATGTTCATTGATCTCAGCTTAAAACGTACTTGCAGACTTGAAAACCCTTGCCTATTGTAGAGCGCGCCTGTACTTCCAGAGCTGAACGAAAACCAATTATTTTGGACCCTGTTTTCATGCGAAATGGCTAAAATAATTGTTTCACGTTCGTTACACTCAAACAGTGTCTCCTGTCATATGCTGAACTGGTCGCATTGTGGATTTTGCCTAAAACATGATTTTGGACAATGTTCATTGAACTCAGCTTAAAACGTACTTGCAGACTTGAAAACCCTTGCCTATTGTAGAGCGCGCCTGTACTTCCAGAGCTGAACGAAAACCAATTATTTTGGACCCTGTTTTCATGCGAAATGGCTAAAATAAATGTTTCACGTTCGTTACACTCAAACAGTGTCTCCATGTCATATGCTGAACTGGTCGCATTGTGGATTTTGCCTAAAACATGATTTTGGACAATGTTCATTGAACTCAGCTTAAAACGTACTTGCAGACTTGAAAACCCTTGCCTATTGTAGAGCGCGCCTGTACTTCCAGAGCTGAACGAAAACCAATTATTTTGGACCCTGTTTTCATGCGAAATGGCTAAAATAATTGTTTCACGTTCGTTACACTCAAACAGTGTCTCCTGTCATATGCTGAACTGGTCGCATTGTGGATTTTGCCTAAAACATGATTTTGGACAATGTTCATTGAACTCAGCTTAAAACGTACTTGCAGACTTGAAAACCCTTGCCTATTGTAGAGCGCGCCTGTACTTCCAGAGCTGAACGAAAACCAATTATTTTGGACCCTGTTTTCATGCGAAATGGCTAAAATAAATGTTTCACGTTCGTTACACTCAAACAGTGTCTCCATGTCATATGCTGAACTGGTCGCATTGTGGATTTTGCCTAAAACATGATTTTGGACAATGTTCATTGAACTCAGCTTAAAACGTACTTGCAGACTTGAAAACCCTTGCCTATTGTAGAGCGCTCCAGTGCTGAACGAAAACCAATTATTTTGGACCCTGTTTTCATGCGAAATGGCTAAAAGAAATGTTTCACGTTTGTTACACTAAAATAGTGTCTCCTGTCATATGCTGAACAGGTCGCATTGTGGATTTAGCCTAAAACATGATTTTGGACAATGTTCATGGAACTCAGCTTAAAACGTACTTGCAGACTTGAAAACCTTTGCCTATTGCAGAGCGCGCCTGTACTTCAGGTGCTGAACGAAAACCAATTATTTTGGACCCTGTTTTCATGCGAAATGGCTAAAAGAAATGTTTCACGTACGTTACACTCAAACAGTGTCTCCTGACATATGCTGAACTGGTTCATTGTGGATTTTGCCTAAAACATGATTTTGGACAATGTTCATTGAACTCATCTTAAAACGTACTTGCAGACTTGAAAACCCTTGCCTATTGTAGAGCGCGCCTGTACTTCCAGAGCTGAAAAAAAAACAATTATTTTGGACCCTGTTTTCATGCGAAATGGCTAAAAGAAATGTTTCATGTTCGTTACACTCAAACATTGTCTCCTGTCATATGCTGAACTGGTCACATTGTGGATTTTGCCTAAAACATGATTTTGGACAATGTTCATTGAACTCAGGTTAAAACGTACTTGCAGACTTGAAAACCTTTGCCTATTGCAGAGCGCGCCTGTACTTCCAGTGCTGAACTAAAACCAATGATTTTGGACCCTGTTTTCATGCGAAATGGCTAAAAGAAATGTTTCACGTTCGTTACACTCAAACAGTGTCTCCTGTCATATGCTGAACTGGTCACATTGTGGATTTTGCCTAAAACATGATTTTGGACAATGTTCATTGAACTCATCTTAAAACGTACTTGCAGACTTGAAAACCCTTGCCTATTGTAGAGCGCGCCTGTATTTCCAGTGCTGAACTAAAACCAATGATTTTGGACCCTGTTTTCATGCGAAATGGCTAAAAGAAATGTTTCACGTTCGTTGCACTCAAACAGTGTCTCCTGTCATATGCTGAACTGGTCGCATTGTGGATTTTGCCTAAAACATGATTTAGGACAATGTTCATTGATCTCAGCTTAAAACGTACTTGCAGACTTGAAAACCCTTGCCTATTGTAGAGCGCGCCTGTACTTCCAGAGCTGAACGAAAACCAATTATTTTGGACCCTGTTTTCATGCGAAATGGCTAAAATAATTGTTTCACGTTCGTTACACTCAAACAGTGTCTCCTGTCATATGCTGAACTGGTCGCATTGTGGATTTTGCCTAAAACATGATTTTGGACAATGTTCATTGAACTCAGCTTAAAACGTACTTGCAGACTTGAAAACCCTTGCCTATTGTAGAGCGCGCCTGTACTTCCAGTGCTGAACTAAAACCAATGATTTTGGACCCTGTTTTCATGCGAAATGGCTAAAAGAAATGTTTCACGTTCGTTACACTCAAACAGTGTCTCCTGTCATATGCTGAACTGGTCACATTGTGGATTTTGCCTAAAACATGATTTTGGACAATGTTCATTGAACTCAGCTTAAAACGTACTTGCAGACATGAAAACCCTTGCCTATTGTAGAGCGCGCCTGTACTTCCAGTGCTGAACGAAAACCAATGATTTTGGACCCTGTTTTCATGCGAAATGGACGAAAACCAATTATTTTGGACCCTGTTTTCATACGAAATGGCTAAAATAAATGTTTCAAGTTTGTTACACTCAAATAGTGTCTCCTGACATATGCTGAACTGGTCGCATTGTGGATTTTGCCTAAAACATGATTTTGGACAATGTTCATTGAACTCATCTTAAAACGTACTTGCAGACTTGAAAACCCTTGCCTATTGTAGAGCGCGCCTGTATTTCCAGTGCTGAACTAAAACCAATGATTTTGGACCCTGTTTTCATGCGAAATGGCTAAAAGAAATGTTTCACGTTCGTTGCACTCAAACAGTGTCTCCTGTCATATGCTGAACTGGTCGCATTGTGGATTTTGCCTAAAACATGATTTAGGACAATGTTTATTGATCTCAGCTTAAAACGTACTTGCAGACTTGAAAACCCTTGCCTATTGTAGAGCGCGCCTGTACTTCCAGAGCTGAACGAAAACCAATTATTTTGGACCCTGTTTTCATGCGAAATGGCTAAAATAATTGTTTCACGTTCGTTACACTCAAACAGTGTCTCCTGTCATATGCTGAACTGGTCGCATTGTGGATTTTGCCTAAAACATGATTTTGGACAATGTTCATTGAACTCAGCTTAAAACGTACTTGCAGACTTGAAAACCCTTGCCTATTGTAGAGCGCGCCTGTACTTCCAGAGCTGAACGAAAACCAATTATTTTGGACCCTGTTTTCATGCGAAATGGCTAAAATAAATGTTTCACGTTCGTTACACTCAAACAGTGTCTCCATGTCATATGCTGAACTGGTCGCATTGTGGATTTTGCCTAAAACATGATTTTGGACAATGTTCATGGAACTCAGCTTAAAACGTACTTGCAGACTTGAAAACCCTTGCCTATTGTAGAGCGCTCCAGTGCTGAACGAAAACCAATTATTTTGGACCCTGTTTTCATGCGAAATGGCTAAAAGAAATGTTTCACGTTTGTTACACTAAAATAGTGTCTCCTGTCATATGCTGAACAGGTCGCATTGTGGATTTAGCCTAAAACATGATTTTGGACAATGTTCATGGAACTCAGCTTAAAACGTACTTGCAGACTTGAAAACCTTTGCCTATTGCAGAGCGCGCCTGTACTTCAGGTGCTGAACGAAAACCAATTATTTTGGACCCTGTTTTCATGCGAAATGGCTAAAAGAAATGTTTCACGTACGTTACACTCAAACAGTGTCTCCTGACATATGCTGAACTGGTTCATTGTGGATTTTGCCTAAAACATGATTTTGGACAATGTTCATTGAACTCATCTTAAAACGTACTTGCAGACTTGAAAACCCTTGCCTATTGTAGAGCGCGCCTGTACTTCCAGAGCTGAAAAAAAAACAATTATTTTGGACCCTGTTTTCATGCGAAATGGCTAAAAGAAATGTTTCATGTTCGTTACACTCAAACATTGTCTCCTGTCATATGCTGAACTGGTCACATTGTGGATTTTGCCTAAAACATGATTTTGGACAATGTTCATTGAACTCAGGTTAAAACGTACTTGCAGACTTGAAAACCTTTGCCTATTGCAGAGCGCGCCTGTACTTCCAGTGCTGAACTAAAACCAATGATTTTGGACCCTGTTTTCATGCGAAATGGCTAAAAGAAATGTTTCACGTTCGTTACACTCAAACAGTGTCTCCTGTCATATGCTGAACTGGTCTCATTGTGGATTTTGCCTAAAACATGATTTTGGACAATGTTCATTGAACTCAGCTTAAAACGTACTTGCAGACATGAAAACCCTTGCCTATTGTAGAGCGCGCCTGTACTTCCAGTGCTGAACGAAAACCAATGATTTTGGACCCTGTTTTCATGCGAAATGGACGAAAACCAATTATTTTGGACCCTGTTTTCATGCGAAATGGCTCAAATAAATGTTTCAAGTTTGTTACACTCAAATAGTGTCTCCTGACATATGCTGAACTGGTCGCATTGTGGATTTTGCCTAAAACATGATTTTGGACAATGTTCATTGAACTCATCTTAAAACGTACTTGCAGACTTGAAAACCCTTGCCTATTGTAGAGCGCGCCTGTATTTCCAGTGCTGAACTAAAACCAATGATTTTGGACCCTGTTTTCATGCGAAATGGCTAAAAGAAATGTTTCACGTTCGTTGCACTCAAACAGTGTCTCCTGTCATATGTTGAACTGGTCGCATTGTGGATTTTGCCTAAAACATGATTTAGGACAATGTTCATTGATCTCAGCTTAAAACGTACTTGCAGACTTGAAAACCCTTGCCTATTGTAGAGCGCGCCTGTACTTCCAGAGCTGAACGAAAACCAATTATTTTGGACCCTGTTTTCATGCGAAATGGCTAAAATAATTGTTTCACGTTCGTTACACTCAAACAGTGTCTCCTGTCATATGCTGAACTGGTCGCATTGTGGATTTTGCCTAAAACATGATTTTGGACAATGTTCATTGAACTCAGCTTAAAACGTACTTGCAGACTTGAAAACCCTTGCCTATTGTAGAGCGCGCCTGTACTTCCAGAGCTGAACGAAAACCAATTATTTTGGACCCTGTTTTCATGCGAAATGGCTAAAATAAATGTTTCACGTTCGTTACACTCAAACAGTGTCTCCATGTCATATGCTGAACTGGTCGCATTGTGGATTTTGCCTAAAACATGATTTTGGACAATGTTCATTGAACTCAGCTTAAAACGTACTTGCAGACTTGAAAACCCTTGCCTATTGTAGAGCGCGCCTGTACTTCCAGAGCTGAACGAAAACCAATTATTTTGGACCCTGTTTTCATGCGAAATGGCTAAAATAATTGTTTCACGTTCGTTACACTCAAACAGTGTCTCCTGTCATATGCTGAACTGGTCGCATTGTGGATTTTGCCTAAAACATGATTTTGGACAATGTTCATTGAACTCAGCTTAAAACGTACTTGCAGACTTGAAAACCCTTGCCTATTGTAGAGCGCGCCTGTACTTCCAGAGCTGAACGAAAACCAATTATTTTGGACCCTGTTTTCATGCGAAATGGCTAAAATAAATGTTTCACGTTCGTTACACTCAAACAGTGTCTCCATGTCATATGCTGAACTGGTCGCATTGTGGATTTTGCCTAAAACATGATTTTGGACAATGTTCATTGAACTCAGCTTAAAACGTACTTGCAGACTTGAAAACCCTTGCCTATTGTAGAGCGCTCCAGTGCTGAACGAAAACCAATTATTTTGGACCCTGTTTTCATGCGAAATGGCTAAAAGAAATGTTTCACGTTTGTTACACTAAAATAGTGTCTCCTGTCATATGCTGAACAGGTCGCATTGTGGATTTAGCCTAAAACATGATTTTGGACAATGTTCATGGAACTCAGCTTAAAACGTACTTGCAGACTTGAAAACCTTTGCCTATTGCAGAGCGCGCCTGTACTTCAGGTGCTGAACGAAAACCAATTATTTTGGACCCTGTTTTCATGCGAAATGGCTAAAAGAAATGTTTCACGTACGTTACACTCAAACAGTGTCTCCTGACATATGCTGAACTGGTTCATTGTGGATTTTGCCTAAAACATGATTTTGGACAATGTTCATTGAACTCATCTTAAAACGTACTTGCAGACTTGAAAACCCTTGCCTATTGTAGAGCGCGCCTGTATTTCCAGTGCTGAACTAAAACCAATGATTTTGGACCCTGTTTTCATGCGAAATGGCTAAAAGAAATGTTTCACGTTCGTTGCACTCAAACAGTGTCTCCTGTCATATGCTGAACTGGTCGCATTGTGGATTTTGCCTAAAACATGATTTAGGACAATGTTCATTGATCTCAGCTTAAAACGTACTTGCAGACTTGAAAACCCTTGCCTATTGTAGAGCGCGCCTGTACTTCCAGAGCTGAACGAAAACCAATTATTTTGGACCCTGTTTTCATGCGAAATGGCTAAAATAATTGTTTCACGTTCGTTACACTCAAACAGTGTCTCCTGTCATATGCTGAACTGGTCGCATTGTGGATTTTGCCTAAAACATGATTTTGGACAATGTTCATTGAACTCAGCTTAAAACGTACTTGCAGACTTGAAAACCCTTGCCTATTGTAGAGCGCGCCTGTACTTCCAGAGCTGAACGAAAACCAATTATTTTGGACCCTGTTTTCATGCGAAATGGCTAAAATAAATGTTTCACGTTCGTTACACTCAAACAGTGTCTCCATGTCATATGCTGAACTGGTCGCATTGTGGATTTTGCCTAAAACATGATTTTGGACAATGTTCATTGAACTCAGCTTAAAACGTACTTGCAGACTTGAAAACCCTTGCCTATTGTAGAGCGCGCCTGTACTTCCAGAGCTGAACGAAAACCAATTATTTTGGACCCTGTTTTCATGCGAAATGGCTAAAATAATTGTTTCACGTTCGTTACACTCAAACAGTGTCTCCTGTCATATGCTGAACTGGTCGCATTGTGGATTTTGCCTAAAACATGATTTTGGACAATGTTCATTGAACTCAGCTTAAAACGTACTTGCAGACTTGAAAACCCTTGCCTATTGTAGAGCGCGCCTGTACTTCCAGAGCTGAACGAAAACCAATTATTTTGGACCCTGTTTTCATGCGAAATGGCTAAAATAAATGTTTCACGTTCGTTACACTCAAACAGTGTCTCCATGTCATATGCTGAACTGGTCGCATTGTGGATTTTGCCTAAAACATGATTTTGGACAATGTTCATTGAACTCAGCTTAAAACGTACTTGCAGACTTGAAAACCCTTGCCTATTGTAGAGCGCTCCAGTGCTGAACGAAAACCAATTATTTTGGACCCTGTTTTCATGCGAAATGGCTAAAAGAAATGTTTCACGTTTGTTACACTAAAATAGTGTCTCCTGTCATATGCTGAACAGGTCGCATTGTGGATTTAGCCTAAAACATGATTTTGGACAATGTTCATGGAACTCAGCTTAAAACGTACTTGCAGACTTGAAAACCTTTGCCTATTGCAGAGCGCGCCTGTACTTCAGGTGCTGAACGAAAACCAATTATTTTGGACCCTGTTTTCATGCGAAATGGCTAAAAGAAATGTTTCACGTACGTTACACTCAAACAGTGTCTCCTGACATATGCTGAACTGGTTCATTGTGGATTTTGCCTAAAACATGATTTTGGACAATGTTCATTGAACTCATCTTAAAACGTACTTGCAGACTTGAAAACCCTTGCCTATTGTAGAGCGCGCCTGTACTTCCAGAGCTGAAAAAAAAACAATTATTTTGGACCCTGTTTTCATGCGAAATGGCTGAAAGAAATGTTTCATGTTAATTACACTCAAACATTGTCTCCTGTCATATGCTGAACTGGTCACATTGTGGATTTTGCCTAAAACATGATTTTGGACAATGTTCATTGAACTCAGGTTAAAACGTACTTGCAGACTTGAAAACCTTTGCCTATTGCAGAGCGCGCCTGTACTTCCAGTGCTGAACTAAAACCAATGATTTTGGACCCTGTTTTCATGCGAAATGGCTAAAAGAAATGTTTCACGTTCGTTACACTCAAACAGTGTCTCCTGTCATATGCTGAACTGGTCACATTGTGGATTTTGCCTAAAACATGATTTTGGACAATGTTCATTGAACTCAGCTTAAAACGTACTTGCAGACATGAAAACCCTTGCCTATTGTAGAGCGCGCCTGTACTTCCAGTGCTGAACGAAAACCAATGATTTTGGACCCTGTTTTCATGCGAAATGGACGAAAACCAATTATTTTGGACCCTGTTTTCATGCGAAATGGCTCAAATAAATGTTTCAAGTTTGTTACACTCAAATAGTGTCTCCTGACATATGCTGAACTGGTCGCATTGTGGATTTTGCCTAAAACATGATTTTGGACAATGTTCATTGAACTCATCTTAAAAAGTACTTGCAGACTTGAAAACCCTTGCCTATTGTAGAGCGCGCCTGTATTTCCAGTGCTGAACTAAAACCAATGATTTTGGACCCTGTTTTCATGCGAAATGGCTAAAAGAAATGTTTCACGTTCGTTACACTCAAACAGTGTCTCCTGTCATATGCTGAACTGGTCGCATTGTGGATTTTGCCTAAAACATGATTTTGGACAATGTTCATTGAACTCAGCTTAAAACGTACTTGCAGACTTGAAAACCCTTGCCTATTGTAGAGCGCGCCTGTACTTCCAGAGCTGAACGAAAACCAATTATTTTGGACCCTGTTTTCATGCGAAATGGCTAAAATAAATGTTTCACGTTCGTTACACTCAAACAGTGTCTCCATGTCATATGCTGAACTGGTCGCATTGTGGATTTTGCCTAAAACATGATTTTGGACAATGTTCATTGAACTCAGCTTAAAACGTACTTGCAGACTTGAAAACCCTTGCCTATTGTAGAGCGCGCCTGTACTTCCAGAGCTGAACGAAAACCAATTATTTTGGACCCTGTTTTCATGCGAAATGGCTAAAATAAATGTTTCACGTTCGTTACACTCAAACAGTGTCTCCATGTCATATGCTGAACTGGTCGCATTGTGGATTTTGCCTAAAACATGATTTTGGACAATGTTCATGGAACTCAGCTTAAAACGTACTTGCAGACTTGAAAACCCTTGCCTATTGTAGAGCGCTCCAGTGCTGAACGAAAACCAATTATTTTGGACCCTGTTTTCATGCGAAATGGCTTAAAGAAATGTTTCACGTTTGTTACACTAAAATAGTGTCTCCTGTCATATGCTGAACAGGTCGCATTGTGGATTTAGCCTAAAACATGATTTTGGACAATGTTCATGGAACTCAGCTTAAAACGTACTTGCAGACTTGAAAACCTTTGCCTATTGCAGAGCGCGCCTGTACTTCAGGTGCTGAACGAAAACCAATTATTTTGGACCCTGTTTTCATGCGAAATGGCTAAAAGAAATGTTTCACGTACGTTACACTCAAACAGTGTCTCCTGACATATGCTGAACTGGTTCATTGTGGATTTTGCCTAAAACATGATTTTGGACAATGTTCATTGAACTCATCTTAAAACGTACTTGCAGACTTGAAAACCCTTGCCTATTGTAGAGCGCGCCTGTACTTCCAGAGCTGAAAAAAAAAACAATTATTTTGGACCCTGTTTTCATGCGAAATGGCTAAAAGAAATGTTTCATGTTCGTTACACTCAAACATTGTCTCCTGTCATATGCTGAACTGGTCACATTGTGGATTTTGCCTAAAACATGATTTTGGACAATGTTCATTGAACTCAGGTTAAAACGTACTTGCAGACTTGAAAACCTTTGCCTATTGCAGAGCGCGCCTGTACTTCCAGTGCTGAACTAAAACCAATGATTTTGGACCCTGTTTTCATGCGAAATGGCTAAAAGAAATGTTTCACGTTCGTTACACTCAAACAGTGTCTCCTGTCATATGCTGAACTGGTCACATTGTGGATTTTGCCTAAAACATGATTTTGGACAATGTTCATTGAACTCAGCTTAAAACGTACTTGCAGACATGAAAACCCTTGCCTATTGTAGAGCGCGCCTGTACTTCCAGTGCTGAACGAAAACCAATGATTTTGGACCCTGTTTTCATGCGAAATGGACGAAAACCAATTATTTTGGACCCTGTTTTCATGCGAAATGGCTCAAATAAATGTTTCAAGTTTGTTACACTCAAATAGTGTCTCCTGACATATGCTGAACTGGTCGCATTGTGGATTTTGCCTAAAACATGATTTTGGACAATGTTCATTGAACTCATCTTAAAACGTACTTGCAGACTTGAAAACCCTTGCCTATTGTAGAGCGCGCCTGTACTTCCAGAGCTGAACGAAAACCAATTATTTTGGACCCTGTTTTCATGCGAAATGGCTAAAATAAATGTTTCACGTTCGTTACACTCAAACAGTGTCTCCATGTCATATGCTGAACTGGTCGCATTGTGGATTTGCCTAAAACATGAATTTGGACAATGTTCATGGAACTCAGCTTAAAACGTACTTGCAGACTTGAAAACCCTTGCCTATTGTAGAGCGCTCCAGTGCTGAACGAAAACCAATTATTTTGGACCCTGTTTTCATGCGAAATGGCTAAAAGAAATGTTTCACGTTTGTTACACTAAAATAGTGTCTCCTGTCATATGCTGAACTGGTCGCATTGTGGATTTTGCCTAAAACATGATTTTGGACAATGTTCATGGAACTCAGCTTAAAACGTACTTGCAGACTTGAAAACCCTTGCCTATTGTAGAGCGCGCCTGTACTTCCAGAGCTGAACGAAAACCAATGATTTTGGACACTGTTTTCATGCGAAATGGCTAAAATAAATGTTTCAAGTTTGTTACACTCAAATAGTGTCTCCTGACATATGCTGAACTGGTCGCATTGTGGATTTTGCCTAAAACATGATTTTGGACAATGTTCATTGAACTCATCTTAAAACGTACTTGCAGACTTGAAAACCCTTGCCTATTGTAGAGCGCGCCTGTACTTCCAGTGCTGAACTAAAACCAATGATTTTGGACCCTGTTTTCATGCGAAATGGCTAAAAGAAATGTTTCACGTTCGTTACACTCAAACAGTGTCTCCTGTCATATGCTGAACTGGTCGCATTGTGGATTTTGCCTAAAACATGATTTTGGACAATGTTCATTGAACTCAGCTTAAAACGTACTTGCAGACTTGAAAACCCTTGCCTATTGTAGAGCGCGCCTGTACTTCCAGAGCTGAACGAAAACCAATTATTTTGGACCCTGTTTTCATGCGAAATGGCTAAAATAAATGTTTCACGTTCGTTACACTCAAACAGTGTCTCCTGTCATATGCTGAACTGGTCGCATTGTGGATTTTGCCTAAAACATGAATTAGGACAATGTTCATGGAACTCAGCTTAAAACGTACTTGCAGACTTGAAAACCCTTGCCTATTGTAGAGCGCTCCAGTGCTGAACGAAAACCAATTATTTTGAACCCTGTTTTCATGCGAAATGGCTAAAAGAAATGTTTCACGTTTGTTACACTAAAATAGTGTCTCCTGTCATATGCTGAACTGGTCACATTGTGGATTTTGCCTAAAACATGATTTTGGACAATGTTCATTGAACTCATCTTAAAACGAACTTGCAGACTTGAAAACCCTTGCCTATTGTCGAGCGCGCCTGTACTTCCAGAGCTGAACGAAAACCAATTATTTTGGACCCTGTTTTCATGCGAAATGGCTAAAATAAATGTTTCACGTTCGTTACACTCAAACAGTGTCTCCATGTCATATGCTGAACTGGTCGCATTGTGGATTTTGCCTAAAACATGAATTAGGACAATGTTCATGGAACTCAGCTTAAAACGTACTTGCAGACTTGAAAACCCTTGCCTATTGTAGAGCGCTCCAGTGCTGAACGAAAACCAATTATTTTGAACCCTGTTTTCATGCGAAATGGCTAAAAGAAATGTTTCACGTTTGTTACACTAAAATAGTGTCTCCTGTCATATGCTGAACTGGTCACATTGTGGATTTTGCCTAAAACATGATTTTGGACAATGTTCATTGAACTCATCTTAAAACGAACTTGCAGACTTGAAAACCCTTGCCTATTGTAGAGCGTGCCTGTACTTCCAGTGCTGAACTAAAACCAATGATTTTGGACCCTGTTTTCATGCGAAATGGCTAAAATAAATGTTTCACGTTCGTTACACTCAAACAGTGTCTCCATGTCATATGCTGAACTGGTCGCATTGTGGATTTTGCCTAAAACATGAATTAGGACAATGTTCATGGAACTCAGCTTAAAACGTACTTGCAGACTTGAAAACCCTTGCCTATTGTAGAGCGCTCCAGTGCTGAACGAAAACCAATTATTTTGAACCCTGTTTTCATGCGAAATGGCTAAAAGAAATGTTTCACGTTTGTTACACTAAAATAGTGTCTCCTGTCATATGCTGAACTGGTCACATTGTGGATTTTGCCTAAAACATGATTTTGGACAATGTTCATTGAACTCATCTTAAAACGAACTTGCAGACTTGAAAACCCTTGCCTATTGTAGAGCGTGCCTGTACTTCCAGTGCTGAACTAAAACCAATGGTTTTGGACCCTGTTTTCATGCGAAATGGCTAAAAGAAATGTTTCACGTTCGTTACACTCAAACAGTGTCTCCTGTCATATGCTGAACTGGTCACATTGTGGATTTTGCCTAAAACATGATTTTGGACAATGTTCATTGAACTCATCTTAAAACGTACTTGCAGACTTGAAAACCCTTGCCTATTGTAGAGCGCGCCTGTACTTCCAGTGCTGAACTAAAACCAATGATTTTGGACCCTGTTTTCATGCGAAATGGCTAAAAGAAATGTTTCACGTTCGTTACACTCAAACAGTGTCTCCTGTCATATGCTGAACTGGTCACATTGTGGATTTTGCCTAAAACATGATTTGGACAATGTTCATTGAACTCAGCTTAAAACGTACTTGCAGACATGAAAACCCTTGCCTATTGTAGAGCGCGCCTGTACTTGCAGAGCTGAACGAAAACCAATTATTTTGGACCCTGTTTTCATGCGAAATGGCTAAAATAAATGTTTCACGTTCGTTACACTCAAACAGTGTCTCCTGTCATATGCTGAACTGGTCGCATTGTGGATTTTGCCTAAAACATGATTTTGGACAATGTTCATGGAACTCAGCTTAAAACGTGCAGACTTGAAAACCCTTGCCTATTGTAGAGCGCGCCTGTACTTCCAGTGCTGAACGAAAACCAATGATTTTGGACCCTGTTTTCATGCGAAATGGCTAAAAGAAATGTTTCACGTTCGTTACACTCAAACATTGTCTCCTGTCATATGCTGAACTGGTCACATTGTGGATTTTGCCTAAAACATGATTTTTGACAATGTTCATTGAACTCAGGTTAAAACGTACTTGCAGACATGAAAACCCTTGCCTATTGTAGAGCGCGCCTGTACTTCCAGAGCTGAACGAAAACCAATTATTTTGGACCCTGTTTTCATGCGAAATGGCTAAAATAAATGTTTCACGTTCGTTACACTCAAACAGTGTCTCCATGTCATATGCTGAACTGGTCGCATTGTGGATTTGCCTAAAACATGAATTTGGACAATGTTCATGGAACTCAGCTTAAAACGTACTTGCAGACTTGAAAACCCTTGCCTATTGTAGAGCGCTCCAGTGCTGAACGAAAACCAATTATTTTGGACCCTGTTTTCATGCGAAATGGCTAAAAGAAATGTTTCACGTTTGTTACACTAAAATAGTGTCTCCTGTCATATGCTGAACTGGTCACATTGTGGATTTTGCCTAAAACATGATTTTGGACAATGTTCATTGAACTCATCTTAAAACGTACTTGCAGACTTGAAAACCCTTGCCTATTGTAGAGCGCGCCTGTACTTCCAGTGCTGAACGAAAACCAATTATTTTGGACCCTGTTTTCATGCGAAATGGCTAAAATAAATGTTTCACGTTCGTTACACTCAAACAGTGTCTCCTGTCATATGCTGAACTGGTCGCATTGTGGATTTTGCCTAAAACATGATTTTGGACAATGTTCATGGAACTCAGCTTAAAACGTACTTGCAGACTTGAAAACCCTTGCCTATTGTAGAGCGCGCCTGTACTTCCAGAGCTGAACGAAAACCAATGATTTTGGACACTGTTTTCATGCGAAATGGCTAAAATAAATGTTTCAAGTTTGTTACACTCAAATAGTGTCTCCTGACATATGCTGAACTGGTCGCATTGTGGATTTTGCCTAAAACATGATTTTGGACAATGTTCATTGAACTCATCTTAAAACGTACTTGCAGACTTGAAAACCCTTGCCTATTGTAGAGCGCGCCTGTACTTCCAGTGCTGAACTAAAACCAATGATTTTGGACCATGTTTTCATGCGAAATGGCTAAAATAAATGTTTCACGTTCGTTACACTCAAACAGTGTCTCCTGTCATATGCTGAACTGGTCACATTGTGGATTTTGCCTAAAACATGATTTTGGACAATGTTCATTGAACTCAGGTTAAAACGTACTTGCAGACATGAAAACCCTTGCCTATTGTAGAGCGCGCCTGTTACTCCTGTGCTGAACGAAAACCAATGATTTTGGACCCTGTTTTCATGCGAAATGGCTAAAATAATTGTTTCACGTTCGTTACACTCAAACAGTGTCTCCTGTCATATGCTGAACTGGTCGCATTGTGGATTTTGCCTAAAACATGATTTTGGACAATGTTCATTGAACTCATCTTAAAACGTACTTGCAGACTTGAAAACCCTTGCCTATTGTAGAGCGCGCCTGTACTTCCAGTGCTGAACTAAAACCAATGATTTTGGACCCTGTTTTCATGCGAAATGGCTAAAATAAATGTTTCACGTTCGTTACACTCAAACAGTGTCTCCTGTCATATGCTGAACTGGTCGCATTGTGGATTTTGCCTAAAACATGATTTTGGACAATGTTCATGGAACTCAGCTTAAAACGTGCAGACTTGAAAACCCTTGCCTATTGTAGAGCGCGCCTGTACTTCCAGTGCTGAACGAAAACCAATGATTTTGGACCCTGTTTTCATGCGAAATGGCTAAAAGAAATGTTTCACGTTCGTTACACTCAAACATTGTCTCCTGTCATATGCTGAACTGGTCACATTGTGGATTTTGCCTAAAACATGATTTTTGACAATGTTCATTGAACTCAGGTTAAAACGTACTTGCAGACATGAAAACCCTTGCCTATTGTAGAGCGCGCCTGTACTTCCAGAGCTGAACGAAAACCAATTATTTTGGACCCTGTTTTCATGCGAAATGGCTAAAATAAATGTTTCACGTTCGTTACACTCAAACAGTGTCTCCATGTCATATGCTGAACTGGTCGCATTGTGGATTTGCCTAAAACATGAATTTGGACAATGTTCATGGAACTCAGCTTAAAACGTACTTGCAGACTTGAAAACCCTTGCCTATTGTAGAGCGCTCCAGTGCTGAACGAAAACCAATTATTTTGGACCCTGTTTTCATGCGAAATGGCTAAAAGAAATGTTTCACGTTTGTTACACTAAAATAGTGTCTCCTGTCATATGCTGAACTGGTCACATTGTGGATTTTGCCTAAAACATGATTTTGGACAATGTTCATTGAACTCATCTTAAAACGTACTTGCAGACTTGAAAACCCTTGCCTATTGTAGAGCGCGCCTGTACTTCCAGTGCTGAACGAAAACCAATTATTTTGGACCCTGTTTTCATGCGAAATGGCTAAAATAAATGTTTCACGTTCGTTACACTCAAACAGTGTCTCCTGTCATATGCTGAACTGGTCGCATTGTGGATTTTGCCTAAAACATGATTTTGGACAATGTTCATGGAACTCAGCTTAAAACGTACTTGCAGACTTGAAAACCCTTGCCTATTGTAGAGCGCGCCTGTACTTCCAGAGCTGAACGAAAACCAATGATTTTGGACACTGTTTTCATGCGAAATGGCTAAAATAAATGTTTCAAGTTTGTTACACTCAAATAGTGTCTCCTGACATATGCTGAACTGGTCGCATTGTGGATTTTGCCTAAAACATGATTTTGGACAATGTTCATTGAACTCATCTTAAAACGTACTTGCAGACTTGAAAACCCTTGCCTATTGTAGAGCGCGCCTGTACTTCCAGTGCTGAACTAAAACCAATGATTTTGGACCATGTTTTCATGCGAAATGGCTAAAATAAATGTTTCACGTTCGTTACACTCAAACAGTGTCTCCTGTCATATGCTGAACTGGTCACATTGTGGATTTTGCCTAAAACATGATTTTGGACAATGTTCATTGAACTCAGGTTAAAACGTACTTGCAGACATGAAAACCCTTGCCTATTGTAGAGCGCGCCTGTTACTCCTGTGCTGAACGAAAACCAATGATTTTGGACCCTGTTTTCATGCGAAATGGCTAAAATAATTGTTTCACGTTCGTTACACTCAAACAGTGTCTCCTGTCATATGCTGAACTGGTCGCATTGTGGATTTTGCCTAAAACATGATTTTGGACAATGTTCATTGAACTCATCTTAAAACGTACTTGCAGACTTGAAAACCCTTGCCTATTGTAGAGCGCGCCTGTACTTCCAGTGCTGAACTAAAACCAATGATTTTGGACCCTGTTTTCATGCGAAATGGCTAAAATAAATGTTTCACGTTCGTTACACTCAAACATTGTCTCCTGTCATATGCTGAACTGGTCACATTGTGGATTTTGCCTAAAACATGATTTTGGACAATGTTCATTGAACTCAGGTTAAAACGTACTTGCAGACTTGAAAACCTTTGCCTATTGCAGAGCGCGCCTGTACTTCCAGTGCTGAACTAAAACCAATGATTTTGGACCCTGTTTTCATGCGAAATGGCTAAAAGAAATGTTTCACGTTCGTTACACTCAAACAGTGTCTCCTGTCATATGCTGAACTGGTCACATTGTGGATTTTGCCTAAAACATGATTTTGGACAATGTTCATTGAACTCAGCTTAAAACGTACTTGCAGACATGAAAACCCTTGCCTATTGTAGAGCGCGCCTGTACTTCCAGTGCTGAACGAAAACCAATGATTTTGGACCCTGTTTTCATGCGAAATGGACGAAAACCAATTATTTTGGACCCTGTTTTCATGCGAAATGGCTAAAATAAATGTTTCAAGTTTGTTACACTCAAATAGTGTCTCCTGACATATGCTGAACTGGTCGCATTGTGGATTTTGCCTAAAACATGATTTTGGACAATGTTCATTGAACTCATCTTAAAACGTACTTGCAGACTTGAAAACCCTTGCCTATTGTAGAGCGCGCCTGTATTTCCAGTGCTGAACTAAAACCAATGATTTTGGACCCTGTTTTCATGCGAAATGGCTAAAAGAAATGTTTCACGTTCGTTGCACTCAAACAGTGTCTCCTGTCATATGCTGAACTGGTCGCATTGTGGATTTTGCCTAAAACATGATTTAGGACAATGTTCATTGATCTCAGCTTAAAACGTACTTGCAGACTTGAAAACCCTTGCCTATTGTAGAGCGCGCCTGTACTTCCAGAGCTGAACGAAAACCAATTATTTTGGACCCTGTTTTCATGCGAAATGGCTAAAATAATTGTTTCACGTTCGTTACACTCAAACAGTGTCTCCTGTCATATGCTGAACTGGTCGCATTGTGGATTTTGCCTAAAACATGATTTTGGACAATGTTCATTGAACTCAGCTTAAAACGTACTTGCAGACTTGAAAACCCTTGCCTATTGTAGAGCGCGCCTGTACTTCCAGAGCTGAACGAAAACCAATTATTTTGGACCCTGTTTTCATGCGAAATGGCTAAAATAAATGTTTCACGTTCGTTACACTCAAACAGTGTCTCCATGTCATATGCTGAACTGGTCGCATTGTGGATTTTGCCTAAAACATGATTTTGGACAATGTTCATGGAACTCAGCTTAAAACGTACTTGCAGACATGAAAACCCTTGCCTATTGTAGAGCGCGCCTGTACTTCCAGTGCTGAATGAAAACCAATGATTTTGGACCCTGTTTTCATGCGAAATGGCTAAAAGAAATGTTTCACGTTCGTTACACTAAAATAGTGTCTCCTGTCATATGCTGAACAGGTCGCATTGTGGATTTAGCCTAAAACATGATTTTGGACAATGTTCATGGAACTCAGCTTAAAACGTACTTGCAGACTTGAAAACCTTTGCCTATTGCAGAGCGCGCCTGTACTTCAGGTGCTGAACGAAAACCAATTATTTTGGACCCTGTTTTCATGCGAAATGGCTAAAAGAAATGTTTCACGTACGTTACACTCAAACAGTGTCTCCTGACATATGCTGAACTGGTTCATTGTGGATTTTGCCTAAAACATGATTTTGGACAATGTTCATTGAACTCATCTTAAAACGTACTTGCAGACTTGAAAACCCTTGCCTATTGTAGAGCGCGCCTGTACTTCCAGAGCTGAAAAAAAAACAATTATTTTGGACCCTGTTTTCATGCGAAATGGCTAAAAGAAATGTTTCACGTTCGTTACACTCAAACATTGTCTCCTGTCATATGCTGAACTGGTCACATTGTGGATTTTGCCTAAAACATGATTTTGGACAATGTTCATTGAACTCAGGTTAAAACGTACTTGCAGACATGAAAACCCTTGCCTATTGTAGAGCGCGCCTGTACTTCCTGTGCTGAACGAAAACCAATGATTTTGGTCCCTGTTTTCATGCGAAATGGCTAAAAGAAATGTTTCACGTTCGTTACACTCAAACAGTGTCTCCTGTCATATGCTGAACTGGTCGCATTGTGGATTTTGCCTAAAACATGATTTTGGACAATGTTCATTGAACTCAGCTTAAAACGTACTTGCAGACTTGAAAACCCTTGCCTATTGTAGAGCGCGCCTGTACTTCCAGAGCTGAACGAAAACCAATTATTTTGGACCCTGTTTTCATGCGAAATGGCTAAAATAAATGTTTCACGTTCGTTACACTCAAACAGTGTCTCCATGTCATATGCTGAACTGGTCGCATTGTGGATTTGCCTAAAACATGAATTTGGACAATGTTCATGGAACTCAGCTTAAAACGTACTTGCAGACTTGAAAACCCTTGCCTATTGTAGAGCGCTCCAGTGCTGAACGAAAACCAATTATTTTGGACCCTGTTTTCATGCGAAATGGCTAAAAGAAATGTTTCACGTTTGTTACACTAAAATAGTGTCTCCTGTCATATGCTGAACTGGTCGCATTGTGGATTTTGCCTAAAACATGATTTTGGACAATGTTCATGGAACTCAGCTTAAAACGTACTTGCAGACTTGAAAACCCTTGCCTATTGTAGAGCGCGCCTGTACTTCCAGAGCTGAACGAAAACCAATGATTTTGGACACTGTTTTCATGCGAAATGGCTAAAATAAATGTTTCAAGTTTGTTACACTCAAATAGTGTCTCCTGACATATGCTGAACTGGTCGCATTGTGGATTTTGCCTAAAACATGATTTTGGACAATGTTCATTGAACTCATCTTAAAACGTACTTGCAGACTTGAAAACCCTTGCCTATTGTAGAGCGCGCCTGTACTTCCAGAGCTGAACGAAAACCAATTATTTTGGACCCTGTTTTCATGCGAAATGGCTAAAATAATTGTTTCACGTTCGTTACACTCAAACAGTGTCTCCTGTCATATGCTGAACTGGTCGCATTGTGGATTTTGCCTAAAACATGATTTTGGACAATGTTCATTGAACTCAGCTTAAAACGTACTTGCAGACTTGAAAACCCTTGCCTATTGTAGAGCGCGCCTGTACTTCCAGAGCTGAACGAAAACCAATTATTTTGGACCCTGTTTTCATGCGAAATGGCTAAAATAAATGTTTCACGTTCGTTACACTCAAACAGTGTCTCCATGTCATATGCTGAACTGGTCGCATTGTGGATTTGCCTAAAACATGAATTTGGACAATGTTCATGGAACTCAGCTTAAAACGTACTTGCAGACTTGAAAACCCTTGCCTATTGTAGAGCGCTCCAGTGCTGAACGAAAACCAATTATTTTGGACCCTGTTTTCATGCGAAATGGCTAAAAGAAATGTTTCACGTTTGTTACACTAAAATAGTGTCTCCTGTCATATGCTGAACTGGTCGCATTGTGGATTTTGCCTAAAACATGATTTTGGACAATGTTCATGGAACTCAGCTTAAAACGTACTTGCAGACTTGAAAACCCTTGCCTATTGTAGAGCGCGCCTGTACTTCCAGAGCTGAACGAAAACCAATGATTTTGGACACTGTTTTCATGCGAAATGGCTAAAATAAATGTTTCAAGTTTGTTACACTCAAATAGTGTCTCCTGACATATGCTGAACTGGTCGCATTGTGGATTTTGCCTAAAACATGATTTTGGACAATGTTCATTGAACTCATCTTAAAACGTACTTGCAGACTTGAAAACCCTTGCCTATTGTAGAGCGCGCCTGTACTTCCAGAGCTGAACGAAAACCAATTATTTTGGACCCTGTTTTCATGCGAAATGGCTAAAATAATTGTTTCACGTTCGTTACACTCAAACAGTGTCTCCTGTCATATGCTGAACTGGTCGCATTGTGGATTTTGCCTAAAACATGATTTTGGACAATGTTCATTGAACTCAGCTTAAAACGTACTTGCAGACTTGAAAACCCTTGCCTATTGTAGAGCGCGCCTGTACTTCCAGAGCTGAACGAAAACCAATTATTTTGGACCCTGTTTTCATGCGAAATGGCTAAAATAAATGTTTCACGTTCGTTACACTCAAACAGTGTCTCCATGTCATATGCTGAACTGGTCGCATTGTGGATTTGCCTAAAACATGAATTTGGACAATGTTCATGGAACTCAGCTTAAAACGTACTTGCAGACTTGAAAACCCTTGCCTATTGTAGAGCGCTCCAGTGCTGAACGAAAACCAATTATTTTGGACCCTGTTTTCATGCGAAATGGCTAAAAGAAATGTTTCACGTTTGTTACACTAAAATAGTGTCTCCTGTCATATGCTGAACTGGTCGCATTGTGGATTTTGCCTAAAACATGATTTTGGACAATGTTCATGGAACTCAGCTTAAAACGTACTTGCAGACTTGAAAACCCTTGCCTATTGTAGAGCGCGCCTGTACTTCCAGAGCTGAACGAAAACCAATGATTTTGGACACTGTTTTCATGCGAAATGGCTAAAATAAATGTTTCAAGTTTGTTACACTCAAATAGTGTCTCCTGACATATGCTGAACTGGTCGCATTGTGGATTTTGCCTAAAACATGATTTTGGACAATGTTCATTGAACTCATCTTAAAACGTACTTGCAGACTTGAAAACCCTTGCCTATTGTAGAGCGCGCCTGTACTTCCAGAGCTGAACGAAAACCAATTATTTTGGACCCTGTTTTCATGCGAAATGGCTAAAATAATTGTTTCACGTTCGTTACACTCAAACAGTGTCTCCTGTCATATGCTGAACTGGTCGCATTGTGGATTTTGCCTAAAACATGATTTTGGACAATGTTCATTGAACTCAGCTTAAAACGTACTTGCAGACTTGAAAACCCTTGCCTATTGTAGAGCGCGCCTGTACTTCCAGAGCTGAACGAAAACCAATTATTTTGGACCCTGTTTTCATGCGAAATGGCTAAAATAAATGTTTCACGTTCGTTACACTCAAACAGTGTCTCCATGTCATATGCTGAACTGGTCGCATTGTGGATTTTGCCTAAAACATGATTTTGGACAATGTTCATGGAACTCAGCTTAAAACGTACTTGCAGACATGAAAACCCTTGCCTATTGTAGAGCGCGCCTGTACTTCCAGTGCTGAATGAAAACCAATGATTTTGGACCCTGTTTTCATGCGAAATGGCTAAAAGAAATGTTTCACGTTCGTTACACTAAAATAGTGTCTCCTGTCATATGCTGAACAGGTCGCATTGTGGATTTAGCCTAAAACATGATTTTGGACAATGTTCATGGAACTCAGCTTAAAACGTACTTGCAGACTTGAAAACCTTTGCCTATTGCAGAGCGCGCCTGTACTTCAGGTGCTGAACGAAAACCAATTATTTTGGACCCTGTTTTCATGCGAAATGGCTAAAAGAAATGTTTCACGTACGTTACACTCAAACAGTGTCTCCTGACATATGCTGAACTGGTTCATTGTGGATTTTGCCTAAAACATGATTTTGGACAATGTTCATTGAACTCATCTTAAAACGTACTTGCAGACTTGAAAACCCTTGCCTATTGTAGAGCGCGCCTGTACTTCCAGAGCTGGAAAAAAAACAATTATTTTGGACCCTGTTTTCATGCGAAATGGCTAAAAGAAATGTTTCACGTTCGTTACACTCAAACATTGTCTCCTGTCATATGCTGAACTGGTCACATTGTGGATTTTGCCTAAAACATGATTTTGGACAATGTTCATTGAACTCAGGTTAAAACGTACTTGCAGACATGAAAACCCTTGCCTATTGTAGAGCGCGCCTGTACTTCCTGTGCTGAACGAAAACCAATGATTTTGGTCCCTGTTTTCATGCGAAATGGCTAAAAGAAATGTTTCACGTTCGTTACACTCAAACAGTGTCTCCTGTCATATGCTGAACTGGTCGCATTGTGGATTTTGCCTAAAACATGATTTTGGACAATGTTCATTGAACTCAGCTTAAAACGTACTTGCAGACTTGAAAACCCTTGCCTATTGTAGAGCGCGCCTGTACTTCCAGAGCTGAACGAAAACCAATTATTTTGGACCCTGTTTTCATGCGAAATGGCTAAAATAAATGTTTCACGTTCGTTACACTCAAACAGTGTCTCCATGTCATATGCTGAACTGGTCGCATTGTGGATTTGCCTAAAACATGAATTTGGACAATGTTCATGGAACTCAGCTTAAAACGTACTTGCAGACTTGAAAACCCTTGCCTATTGTAGAGCGCTCCAGTGCTGAACGAAAACCAATTATTTTGGACCCTGTTTTCATGCGAAATGGCTAAAAGAAATGTTTCACGTTTGTTACACTAAAATAGTGTCTCCTGTCATATGCTGAACTGGTCGCATTGTGGATTTTGCCTAAAACATGATTTTGGACAATGTTCATGGAACTCAGCTTAAAACGTACTTGCAGACTTGAAAACCCTTGCCTATTGTAGAGCGCGCCTGTACTTCCAGAGCTGAACGAAAACCAATGATTTTGGACACTGTTTTCATGCGAAATGGCTAAAATAAATGTTTCAAGTTTGTTACACTCAAATAGTGTCTCCTGACATATGCTGAACTGGTCGCATTGTGGATTTTGCCTAAAACATGATTTTGGACAATGTTCATTGAACTCATCTTAAAACGTACTTGCAGACTTGAAAACCCTTGCCTATTGTAGAGAGCGCCTGTACTTCCAGTGCTGAACTAAAACCAATGATTTTGGACCCTGTTTTCATGCGAAATGGCTAAAAGAAATGTTTCACGTTCGTTACACTCAAACAGTGTCTCCTGTCATATGCTGAACTGGTCACATTGTGGATTTTGCCTAAAACATGATTTTGGACAATGTTCATTGAACTCAGCTTAAAACGTACTTGCAGACATGAAAACCCTTGCCTATTGTAGAGCGCGCCTGTACTTCCTGTGCTGAACGAAAACCAATGATTTTGGACCCTGTTTTCATGCGAAATGGCTAAAATAATTGTTTCACGTTCGTTACACTCAAACAGTGTCTCCTGTCATATGCTGAACTGGTCGCATTGTGGATTTTGCCTAAAACATGATTTAGGACAATGTTCATTGATCTCAGCTTAAAACGTACTTGCAGACTTGAAAACCCTTGCCTATTGTAGAGCGCGCCTGTACTTCCAGAGCTGAACGAAAACCAATTATTTTGGACCCTGTTTTCATGCGAAATGGCTAAAATAATTGTTTCACGTTCGTTACACTCAAACAGTGTCTCCTGTCATATGCTGAACTGGTCGCATTGTGGATTTTGCCTAAAACATGATTTTGGACAATGTTCATTGAACTCAGCTTAAAACGTACTTGCAGACTTGAAAACCCTTGCCTATTGTAGAGCGCGCCTGTACTTCCAGAGCTGAACGAAAACCAATTATTTTGGACCCTGTTTTCATGCGAAATGGCTAAAAGAAATGTTTCACGTTCGTTACACTCAAACAGTGTCTCCTGTCATATGCTGAACTGGTCGCATTGTGGATTTTGCCTAAAACATGAATTTGGACAATGTTCATTGAACTCAGCTTAAAACGTACTTGCAGACTTGAAAACCCTTGCCTATTGTAGAGCGCGCCTGTACTTCCAGAGCTGAACGAAAACCAATTATTTTGGACCCTGTTTTCATGCGAAATGGCTAAAATAATTGTTTCACGTTCGTTACACTCAAACAGTGTCTCCTGTCATATGCTGAACTGGTCACATTGTGGATTTTGCCTAAAACATGATTTTGGACAATGTTCATTGAACTCAGCTTAAAACGTACTTGCAGACATGAAAACCCTTGCCTATTGTAGAGCGCGCCTGTACTTCCTGTGCTGAACGAAAACCAATGATTTTGGACCCTGTTTTCATGCGAAATGGCTAAAATAATTGTTTCACGTTCGTTACACTCAAACAGTGTCTCCTGTCATATGCTGAACTGGTCGCATTGTGGATTTTGCCTAAAACATGATTTAGGACAATGTTCATTGATCTCAGCTTAAAACGTACTTGCAGACTTGAAAACCCTTGCCTATTGTAGAGCGCGCCTGTACTTCCAGAGCTGAACGAAAACCAATTATTTTGGACCCTGTTTTCATGCGAAATGGCTAAAATAATTGTTTCACGTTCGTTACACTCAAACAGTGTCTCCTGTCATATGCTGAACTGGTCGCATTGTGGATTTTGCCTAAAACATGATTTTGGACAATGTTCATTGAACTCAGCTTAAAACGTACTTGCAGACTTGAAAACCCTTGCCTATTGTAGAGCGCGCCTGTACTTCCAGAGCTGAACGAAAACCAATTATTTTGGACCCTGTTTTCATGCGAAATGGCTAAAAGAAATGTTTCACGTTCGTTACACTCAAACAGTGTCTCCTGTCATATGCTGAACTGGTCGCATTGTGGATTTTGCCTAAAACATGAATTTGGACAATGTTCATGGAACTCAGCTTAAAACGTACTTGCAGACTTGAAAACCCTTGCCTATTGTAGAGCGCTCCAGTGCTGAACGAAAACCAATTATTTTGGACCCTGTTTTCATGCGAAATGGCTAAAAGAAATGTTTCACGTTTGTTACACTAAAATAGTGTCTCCTGTCATATGCTGAACAGGTCGCATTGTGGATTTAGCCTAAAACATGATTTTGGACAATGTTCATGGAACTCAGCTTAAAACGTACTTGCAGACTTGAAAACCTTTGCCTATTGCAGAGCGCGCCTGTACTTCAGGTGCTGAACGAAAACCAATTATTTTGGACCCTGTTTTCATGCGAAATGGCTAAAAGAAATGTTTCACGTACGTTACACTCAAACAGTGTCTCCTGACATATGCTGAACTGGTTCATTGTGGATTTTGCCTAAAACATGATTTTGGACAATGTTCATTGAACTCATCTTAAAACGTACTTGCAGACTTGAAAACCCTTGCCTATTGTAGAGCGCGCCTGTACTTCCAGAGCTGAAAAAAAAACAATTATTTTGGACCCTGTTTTCATGCGAAATGGCTAAAATAAATGTTTCAAGTCAATTACACTCAAATAGTGTCTCCTGACATATGCTGAACTGGTCGCATTGTGGATTTTGCCTAAAACATGATTTTGGACAATGTTCATTGAACTCATCTTAAAACGTACTTGCAGACTTGAAAACCCTTGCCTATTGTAGAGCGCGCCTGTACTTCCAGTGCTGAACTAAAACCAATGATTTTGGACCCTGTTTTCATGCGAAATGGCTAAAAGAAATGTTTCACGTTCGTTACACTCAAACAGTGTCTCCTGTCATATGCTGAACTGGTCACATTGTGGATTTTGCCTAAAACATGATTTTGGACAATGTTCATTGAACTCAGCTTAAAACGTACTTGCAGACATGAAAACCCTTGCCTATTGTAGAGCGCGCCTGTACTTCCTGTGCTGAACGAAAACCAATGATTTTGGACCCTGTTTTCATGCGAAATGGCTAAAATAATTGTTTCACGTTCGTTACACTCAAACAGTGTCTCCTGTCATATGCTGAACTGGTCGCATTGTGGATTTTGCCTAAAACATGATTTTGGACAATGTTCATTGAACTCAGCTTAAAACGTACTTGCAGACTTGAAAACCCTTGCCTATTGTAGAGCGCGCCTGTACTTCCAGAGCTGAACGAAAACCAATTATTTTGGACCCTGTTTTCATGCGAAATGGCTAAAATAAATGTTTCACGTTCGTTACACTCAAACAGTGTCTCCTGTCATATGCTGAACTGGTCGCATTGTGGATTTTGCCTAAAACATGATTTTGGACAATGTTCATGGAACTCAGCTTAAAACGTGCAGACTTGAAAACCCTTGCCTATTGTAGAGCGCGCCTGTACTTCCAGAGCTGAACGAAAACCAATTATTTTGGACCCTGTTTTCATGCGAAATGGCTAAAATAAATGTTTCACGTTTGTTACACTCAAACAGTGTCTCCATGTCATATGCTGAACTGGTCGCATTGTGGATTTTGCCTAAAACATGATTTTGGACAATGTTCATTGAACTCATCTTAAAACGAACTTGCAGACTTGAAAACCCTTGCCTATTGTAGAGCGTGCCTGTACTTCCAGTGCTGAACTAAAACCAATGATTTTGGACCCTGTTTTCATGCGAAATGGCTAAAAGAAATGTTTCACGTTCGTTACACTCAAACAGTGTCTCCTGTCATATGCTGAACTGGTCACATTGTGGATTTTGCCTAAAACATGATTTTGGACAATGTTCATTGAACTCATCTTAAAACGTACTTGCAGACTTGAAAACCCTTGCCTATTGTAGAGCGCGCCTGTACTTCCAGTGCTGAACTAAAACCAATGATTTTGGACCCTGTTTTCATGCGAAATGGCTAAAAGAAATGTTTCACGTTCGTTACACTCAAACAGTGTCTCCTGTCATATGCTGAACTGGTCACATTGTGGATTTTGCCTAAAACATGATTTTGGACAATGTTCATTGAACTCAGCTTAAAACGTACTTGCAGACATGAAAACCCTTGCCTATTGTAGAGCGCGCCTGTACTTGCAGAGCTGAACGAAAACCAATTATTTTGGACCCTGTTTTCATGTGAAATGGCTAAAATAAATGTTTCACGTTCGTTACACTCAAACAGTGTCTCCTGTCATATGCTGAACTGGTCGCATTGTGGATTTTGCCTAAAACATGATTTTGGACAATGTTCATGGAACTCAGCTTAAAACGTGCAGACTTGAAAACCCTTGCCTATTGTAGAGCGCGCCTGTACTTCCAGTGCTGAACGAAAACCAATGATTTTGGACCCTGTTTTCATGCGAAATGGCTAAAAGTAATGTTTCACGTTTGTTACACTAAAATAGTGTCTCCTGTCATATGCTGAACTGGTCACATTGTGGATTTTGCCTAAAACATCATTTTGGACAATGTTCATTGAACTTATCTTAAAACGTACTTGCAGACTTGAAAACCCTTGCCTATTGTAGAGCGCGCCTGTACTTCCAGTGCTGAACTAAAACCAATGATTTTGGACCCTGTTTTCATGCGAAATGGCTAAAAGAAATGTTTCACGTTCGTTACACTCAAACATTGTCTCCTGTCATATGCTGAACTGGTCACATTGTGGATTTTGCCTAAAACATGATTTTGGACAATGTTCATTGAACTCAGGTTAAAACGTACTTGCAGACATGAAAACCCTTGCCTATTGTAGAGCGCTCCAGTGCTGAACGAAAACCAATTATTTTGGACCCTGTTTTCATGCGAAATGGCTAAAAGAAATGTTTCACGTTTGTTACACTAAAATAGTGTCTCCTGTCATATGCTGAACTGGTCACATTGTGGATTTTGCCTAAAACATGATTTTGGACAATGTTCATTGAACTCATCTTAAAACGTACTTGCAGACTTGAAAACCCTTGCCTATTGTAGAACGCGCCTGTACTTCCAGTGCTGAACGAAAACCAATTATTTTGGACCCTGTTTTCATGCGAAATGGCTAAAATAAATGTTTCACGTTCGTTACACTCAAACAGTGTCTCCTGTCATATGCTGAACTGGTCGCATTGTGGATTTTGCCTAAAACATGATTTTGGACAATGTTCATGGAACTCATCTTAAAACGTACTTGCAGACTTGAAAACCCTTGCCTATTGTAGAGCGCGCCTGTACTTCCAGTGCTGAACTAAAACCAATGATTTTGGACCCTGTTTTCATGCGAAATGGCTAAAAGAAATGTTTCACGTTCGTTACACTCAAACAGTGTCTCCTGTCATATGCTGAACTGGTCACATTGTGGATTTTGCCTAAAACATGATTTTGGACAATGTTCATTGAACTCAGCTTAAAACGTACTTGCAGACATGAAAACCCTTGCCTATTGTAGAGCGCGCCTGTACTTGCAGAGCTGAACGAAAACCAATTATTTTGGACCCTGTTTTCATGTGAAATGGCTAAAATAAATGTTTCACGTTCGTTACACTCAAACAGTGTCTCCTGTCATATGCTGAACTGGTCGCATTGTGGATTTTGCCTAAAACATGATTTTGGACAATGTTCATGGAACTCAGCTTAAAACGTGCAGACTTGAAAACCCTTGCCTATTGTAGAGCGCGCCTGTACTTCCAGTGCTGAACGAAAACCAATGATTTTGGACCCTGTTTTCATGCGAAATGGCTAAAAGTAATGTTTCACGTTTGTTACACTAAAATAGTGTCTCCTGTCATATGCTGAACTGGTCACATTGTGGATTTTGCCTAAAACATCATTTTGGACAATGTTCATTGAACTTATCTTAAAACGTACTTGCAGACTTGAAAACCCTTGCCTATTGTAGAGCGCGCCTGTACTTCCAGTGCTGAACTAAAACCAATGATTTTGGACCCTGTTTTCATGCGAAATGGCTAAAAGAAATGTTTCACGTTCGTTACACTCAAACATTGTCTCCTGTCATATGCTGAACTGGTCACATTGTGGATTTTGCCTAAAACATGATTTTGGACAATGTTCATTGAACTCAGGTTAAAACGTACTTGCAGACATGAAAACCCTTGCCTATTGTAGAGCGCTCCAGTGCTGAACGAAAACCAATTATTTTGGACCCTGTTTTCATGCGAAATGGCTAAAAGAAATGTTTCACGTTTGTTACACTAAAATAGTGTCTCCTGTCATATGCTGAACTGGTCACATTGTGGATTTTGCCTAAAACATGATTTTGGACAATGTTCATTGAACTCATCTTAAAACGTACTTGCAGACTTGAAAACCCTTGCCTATTGTAGAACGCGCCTGTACTTCCAGTGCTGAACGAAAACCAATTATTTTGGACCCTGTTTTCATGCGAAATGGCTAAAATAAATGTTTCACGTTCGTTACACTCAAACAGTGTCTCCTGTCATATGCTGAACTGGTCGCATTGTGGATTTTGCCTAAAACATGATTTTGGACAATGTTCATGGAACTCAGCTTAAAACGTACTTGCAGACTTGAAAACCCTTGCCTATTGTAGAGCGCGCCTGTACTTCCAGAGCTGAACGAAAACCAATGATTTTGGACACTGTTTTCATGCGAAATGGCTAAAATAAATGTTTCAAGTTTGTTACACTCAAATAGTGTCTCCTGACATATGCTGAACTGGTCGCATTGTGGATTTTGCCTAAAACATGATTTTGGACAATGTTCATTGAACTCATCTTAAAACGTACTTGCAGACTTGAAAACCCTTGCCTATTGTAGAGCGCGCCTGTACTTCCAGTGCTGAACTAAAACCAATGATTTTGGACCCTGTTTTCATGCGAAATGGCTAAAATAAATGTTTCACGTTCGTTACACTCAAACAGTGTCTCCTGTCATATGCTGAACTGGTCACATTGTGGATTTTGCCTAAAACATGATTTTGGACAATGTTCATTGAACTCAGGTTAAAACGTACTTGCAGACATGAAAACCCTTGCCTATTGTAGAGCGCGCCTGTACTTCCTGTGCTGAACGAAAACCAATGATTTTGGACCCTGTTTTCATGCGAAATGGCTAAAATAATTGTTTCACGTTCGTTACACTCAAACAGTGTCTCCTGTCATATGCTGAACTGGTCGCATTGTGGATTTTGCCTAAAACATGATTTTGGACAATGTTCATTGAACTCATCTTAAAACGTACTTGCAGACTTGAAAACCCTTGCCTATTGTAGAGCGCGCCTGTACTTCCAGTGCTGAACTAAAACCAATGATTTTGGACCCTGTTTTCATGCGAAATGGCTAAAAGAAATGTTTCACGTTCGTTACACTCAAACATTGTCTCCTGTCATATGCTGAACTGGTCACATTGTGGATTTTGCCTAAAACATGATTTTGGACAATGTTCATTGAACTCAGGTTAAAACGTACTTGCAGACATGAAAACCCTTGCCTATTGTAGAGCGCGCCTGTACTTCCTGTGCTGAACGAAAACCAATGATTTTGGACCCTGTTTTCATGCGAAATGGCTAAAATAATTGTTTCACGTTCGTTACACTCAAACAGTGTCTCCTGTCATATGCTGAACTGGTCGCATTGTGGATTTTGCCTAAAACATGATTTTGGACAATGTTCATTGAACTCAGCTTAAAACGTACTTGCAGACTTGAAAACCCTTGCCTATTGTAGAGCGCGCCTGTACTTCCAGAGCTGAACGAAAACCAATTATTTTGGACCCTGTTTTCATGCGAAATGGCTAAAATAAATGTTTCACGTTCGTTACACTCAAACAGTGTCTCCATGTCATATGCTGAACTGGTCGCATTGTGGATTTGCCTAAAACATGAATTTGGACAATGTTCATGGAACTCAGCTTAAAACGTACTTGCAGACTTGAAAACCCTTGCCTATTGTAGAGCGCTCCAGTGCTGAACGAAAACCAATTATTTTGGACCCTGTTTTCATGCGAAATGGCTAAAAGAAATGTTTCACGTTTGTTACACTAAAATAGTGTCTCCTGTCATATGCTGAACTGGTCGCATTGTGGATTTTGCCTAAAACATGATTTTGGACAATGTTCATGGAACTCAGCTTAAAACGTACTTGCAGACTTGAAAACCCTTGCCTATTGTAGAGCGCGCCTGTACTTCCAGAGCTGAACGAAAACCAATGATTTTGGACACTGTTTTCATGCGAAATGGCTAAAATAAATGTTTCAAGTTTGTTACACTCAAATAGTGTCTCCTGACATATGCTGAACTGGTCGCATTGTGGATTTTGCCTAAAACATGATTTTGGACAATGTTCATTGAACTCATCTTAAAACGTACTTGCAGACTTGAAAACCCTTGCCTATTGTAGAGCGCGCCTGTACTTCCAGTGCTGAACTAAAACCAATGATTTTGGACCCTGTTTTAATGCGAAATGGCTAAAATAATAATAATAAAATAATATGCCATTTAGCAGACGCTTTTATCCAAAGCGACTTACAGTCATGCGTGCATACATTTTTGTGTATGGGTGGTCCCGGGGATCGAACCCACTACCTTGGCGTTACAAGCGCCGTGCTCTACCAGCTGAGCTACAGAGGACCACAGAAATGTTTCACGTTCGTTACACTCAAACAGTGTCTCCTGTCATATGCTGAACTGGTCACATTGTGGATTTTGCCTAAAACATGATTTTGGACAATGTTCATTGAACTCAGCTTAAAACGTACTTGCAGACATGAAAACCCTTGCCTATTGTAGAGCGCGCCTGTACTTCCTGTGCTGAACGAAAACCAATGATTTTGGACCCTGTTTTCATGCGAAATGGCTAAAATAATTGTTTCACGTTCGTTACACTCAAACAGTGTCTCCTGTCATATGCTGAACTGGTCGCATTGTGGATTTTGCCTAAAACATGATTTTGGACAATGTTCATTGAACTCAGCTTAAAACGTACTTGCAGACTTGAAAACCCTTGCCTATTGTAGAGCGCGCCTGTACTTCCAGAGCTGAACGAAAACCAATTATTTTGGACCCTGTTTTCATGCGAAATGGCTAAAATAAATGTTTCACGTTCGTTACACTCAAACAGTGTCTCCTGTCATATGCTGAACTGGTCGCATTGTGGATTTTGCCTAAAACATGATTTTGGACAATGTTCATGGAACTCAGCTTAAAACGTGCAGACTTGAAAACCCTTGCCTATTGTAGAGCGCGCCTGTACTTCCAGAGCTGAACGAAAACCAATTATTTTGGACCCTGTTTTCATGCGAAATGGCTAAAATAAATGTTTCACGTTCGTTACACTCAAACAGTGTCTCCATGTCATATGCTGAACTGGTCGCATTGTGGATTTTGCCTAAAACATGAATTTGGACAATGTTCATGGAACTCAGCTTAAAACGTACTTGCAGACTTGAAAACCCTTGCCTATTGTAGAGCGTGCCTGTACTTCCAGTGCTGAACTAAAACCAATGATTTTGGACCCTGTTTTCATGCGAAATGGCTAAAAGAAATGTTTCACGTTCGTTACACTCAAACAGTGTCTCCTGTCATATGCTGAACTGGTCGCATTGTGGATTTTGCCTAAAACATGATTTTGGACAATGTTCATTGAACTCAGCTTAAAACGTACTTGCAGACTTGAAAACCCTTGCCTATTGTAGAGCGCGCCTGTACTTCCAGAGCTGAACGAAAACCAATTATTTTGGACCCTGTTTTCATGCGAAATGGCTAAAATAAATGTTTCACGTTCGTTACACTCAAACAGTGTCTCCATGTCATATGCTGAACTGGTCGCATTGTGGATTTGCCTAAAACATGAATTTGGACAATGTTCATGGAACTCAGCTTAAAACGTACTTGCAGACTTGAAAACCCTTGCCTATTGTAGAGCGCTCCAGTGCTGAACGAAAACCAATTATTTTGGACCCTGTTTTCATGCGAAATGGCTAAAAGAAATGTTTCACGTTTGTTACACTAAAATAGTGTCTCCTGTCATATGCTGAACTGGTCGCATTGTGGATTTTGCCTAAAACATGATTTTGGACAATGTTCATGGAACTCAGCTTAAAACGTACTTGCAGACTTGAAAACCCTTGCCTATTGTAGAGCGCGCCTGTACTTCCAGAGCTGAACGAAAACCAATGATTTTGGACACTGTTTTCATGCGAAATGGCTAAAATAAATGTTTCAAGTTTGTTACACTCAAATAGTGTCTCCTGACATATGCTGAACTGGTCGCATTGTGGATTTTGCCTAAAACATGATTTTGGACAATGTTCATTGAACTCATCTTAAAACGTACTTGCAGACTTGAAAACCCTTGCCTATTGTAGAGCGCGCCTGTACTTCCAGTGCTGAACTAAAACCAATGATTTTGGACCCTGTTTTAATGCGAAATGGCTAAAAGAAATGTTTCACGTTCGTTACACTCAAACAGTGTCTCCTGTCATATGCTGAACTGGTCACATTGTGGATTTTGCCTAAAACATGATTTTGGACAATGTTCATTGAACTCAGCTTAAAACGTACTTGCAGACATGAAAACCCTTGCCTATTGTAGAGCGCGCCTGTACTTCCTGTGCTGAACGAAAACCAATGATTTTGGACCCTGTTTTCATGCGAAATGGCTAAAATAATTGTTTCACGTTCGTTACACTCAAACAGTGTCTCCTGTCATATGCTGAACTGGTCGCATTGTGGATTTTGCCTAAAACATGATTTTGGACAATGTTCATTGAACTCAGCTTAAAACGTACTTGCAGACTTGAAAACCCTTGCCTATTGTAGAGCGCGCCTGTACTTCCAGAGCTGAACGAAAACCAATTATTTTGGACCCTGTTTTCATGCGAAATGGCTAAAATAAATGTTTCACGTTCGTTACACTCAAACAGTGTCTCCTGTCATATGCTGAACTGGTCGCATTGTGGATTTTGCCTAAAACATGATTTTGGACAATGTTCATGGAACTCAGCTTAAAACGTGCAGACTTGAAAACCCTTGCCTATTGTAGAGCGCGCCTGTACTTCCAGAGCTGAACGAAAACCAATTATTTTGGACCCTGTTTTCATGCGAAATGGCTAAAATAAATGTTTCACGTTCGTTACACTCAAACAGTGTCTCCATGTCATATGCTGAACTGGTCCCATTGTGGATTTTGCCTAAAACATGAATTTGGACAATGTTCATGGAACTCAGCTTAAAACGTACTTGCAGACTTGAAAACCCTTGCCTATTGTAGAGCGCTCCAGTGCTGAACGAAAACCAATTATTTTGAACCCTGTTTTCATGCGAAATGGCTAAAAGAAATGTTTCACGTTTGTTACACTAAAATAGTGTCTCCTGTCATATGCTGAACAGGTCGCATTGTGGATTTAGCCTAAAACATGATTTTGGACATTGTTCTTGGAACTCAGCTTAAAACGTACTTGCAGACTTGAAAACCCTTGCCTATTGTAGAGCGCGCCTGTACTTCCAGTGCTGAACTAAAACCAATGATTTTGGACCCTGTTTTCATGCGAAATGGCTAAAATAAATGTTTCACGTTCGTTACACTCAAACAGTGTCTCCTGTCATATGCTGAACTGGTCACATTGTGGATTTTGCCTAAAACATGATTTTGGACAATGTTCATTGAACTCAGGTTAAAACGTACTTGCAGACATGAAAACCCTTGCCTATTGTAGAGCGCGCCTGTACTTCCTGTGCTGAACGAAAACCAATGATTTTGGACCCTGTTTTCATGCGAAATGGCTAAAATAATTGTTTCACGTTCGTTACACTCAAACAGTGTCTCCTGTCATATGCTGAACTGGTCGCATTGTGGATTTTGCCTAAAACATGATTTTGGACAATGTTCATTGAACTCATCTTAAAACGTACTTGCAGACTTGAAAACCCTTGCCTATTGTAGAGCGCGCCTGTACTTCCAGTGCTGAACTAAAACCAATGATTTTGGACCCTGTTTTCATGCGAAATGGCTAAAAGAAATGTTTCACGTTCGTTACACTCAAACATTGTCTCCTGTCATATGCTGAACTGGTCACATTGTGGATTTTGCCTAAAACATGATTTTGGACAATGTTCATTGAACTCAGGTTAAAACGTACTTGCAGACATGAAAACCCTTGCCTATTGTAGAGCGCGCCTGTACTTCCTGTGCTGAACGAAAACCAATGATTTTGGACCCTGTTTTCATGCGAAATGGCTAAAATAATTGTTTCACGTTCGTTACACTCAAACAGTGTCTCCTGTCATATGCTGAACTGGTCGCATTGTGGATTTTGCCTAAAACATGATTTTGGACAATGTTCATTGAACTCAGCTTAAAACGTACTTGCAGACTTGAAAACCCTTGCCTATTGTAGAGCGCGCCTGTACTTCCAGAGCTGAACGAAAACCAATTATTTTGGACCCTGTTTTCATGCGAAATGGCTAAAATAAATGTTTCACGTTCGTTACACTCAAACAGTGTCTCCATGTCATATGCTGAACTGGTCGCATTGTGGATTTGCCTAAAACATGAATTTGGACAATGTTCATGGAACTCAGCTTAAAACGTACTTGCAGACTTGAAAACCCTTGCCTATTGTAGAGCGCTCCAGTGCTGAACGAAAACCAATTATTTTGGACCCTGTTTTCATGCGAAATGGCTAAAAGAAATGTTTCACGTTTGTTACACTAAAATAGTGTCTCCTGTCATATGCTGAACTGGTCGCATTGTGGATTTTGCCTAAAACATGATTTTGGACAATGTTCATGGAACTCAGCTTAAAACGTACTTGCAGACATGAAAACCCTTGCCTATTGTAGAGCGCGCCTGTACTTCCTGTGCTGAACGAAAACCAATGATTTTGGACCCTGTTTTCATGCGAAATGGCTAAAATAATTGTTTCACGTTCGTTACACTCAAACAGTGTCTCCTGTCATATGCTGAACTGGTCGCATTGTGGATTTTGCCTAAAACATGATTTTGGACAATGTTCATTGAACTCAGCTTAAAACGTACTTGCAGACTTGAAAAACCTTGCCTATTGTAGAGCGCGCCTGTACTTCCAGAGCTGAACGAAAACCAATTATTTTGGACCCTGTTTTCATGCGAAATGGCTAAAAGAAATGTTTCACGTTTGTTACACTAAAATAGTGTCTCCTGTCATATGCTGAACAGGTCGCATTGTGGATTTAGCCTAAAACATGATTTTGGACATTGTTCTTGGAACTCAGCTTAAAACGTACTTGCAGACTTGAAAACCCTTGCCTATTGTAGAGCGCGCCTGTACTTCCAGTGCTGAACTAAAACCAATGATTTTGGACCCTGTTTTCATGCGAAATGGCTAAAATAAATGTTTCACGTTCGTTACACTCAAACAGTGTCTCCTGTCATATGCTGAACTGGTCACATTGTGGATTTTGCCTAAAACATGATTTTGGACAATGTTCATTGAACTCAGGTTAAAACGTACTTGCAGACATGAAAACCCTTGCCTATTGTAGAGCGCGCCTGTACTTCCTGTGCTGAACGAAAACCAATGATTTTGGACCCTGTTTTCATGCGAAATGGCTAAAATAATTGTTTCACGTTCGTTACACTCAAACAGTGTCTCCTGTCATATGCTGAACTGGTCGCATTGTGGATTTTGCCTAAAACATGATTTTGGACAATGTTCATTGAACTCATCTTAAAACGTACTTGCAGACTTGAAAACCCTTGCCTATTGTAGAGCGCGCCTGTACTTCCAGTGCTGAACTAAAACCAATGATTTTGGACCCTGTTTTCATGCGAAATGGCTAAAAGAAATGTTTCACGTTCGTTACACTCAAACATTGTCTCCTGTCATATGCTGAACTGGTCACATTGTGGATTTTGCCTAAAACATGATTTTGGACAATGTTCATTGAACTCAGGTTAAAACGTACTTGCAGACATGAAAACCCTTGCCTATTGTAGACCGCGCCTGTACTTCCTGTGCTGAACGAAAACCAATGATTTTGGACCCTGTTTTCATGCGAAATGGCTAAAATAATTGTTTCACGTTCGTTACACTCAAACAGTGTCTCCTGTCATATGCTGAACTGGTCGCATTGTGGATTTTGCCTAAAACATGATTTTGGACAATGTTCATTGAACTCAGCTTAAAACGTACTTGCAGACTTGAAAACCCTTGCCTATTGTAGAGCGCGCCT
The DNA here is from genome assembly GCF_964263955.1 of Coregonus lavaretus. Classification (NCBI taxonomy): domain Eukaryota; kingdom Metazoa; phylum Chordata; class Actinopteri; order Salmoniformes; family Salmonidae; genus Coregonus; species Coregonus lavaretus. The sequence goes on along the minus strand of NW_028162226.1, from coordinate 168,360 downwards.
GTACTTCCAGAGCTGAACGAAAACCAATTATTTTGGACCCTGTTTTCATGCGAAATGGCTAAAATAAATGTTTCACGTTCGTTACACTCAAACAGTGTCTCCATGTCATATGCTGAACTGGTCGCATTGTGGATTTGCCTAAAACATGAATTTGGACAATGTTCATGGAACTCAGCTTAAAACGTACTTGCAGACTTGAAAACCCTTGCCTATTGTAGAGCGCTCCAGTGCTGAACGAAAACCAATTATTTTGGACCCTGTTTTCATGCGAAATGGCTAAAAGAAATGTTTCACGTTTGTTACACTAAAATAGTGTCTCCTGTCATATGCTGAACTGGTCGCATTGTGGATTTTGCCTAAAACATGATTTTGGACAATGTTCATGGAACTCAGCTTAAAACGTACTTGCAGACTTGAAAACCCTTGCCTATTGTAGAGCGCGCCTGTACTTCCAGAGCTGAACGAAAACCAATGATTTTGGACACTGTTTTCATGCGAAATGGCTAAAATAAATGTTTCAAGTTTGTTACACTCAAATAGTGTCTCCTGACATATGCTGAACTGGTCGCATTGTGGATTTTGCCTAAAACATGATTTTGGACAATGTTCATTGAACTCATCTTAAAACGTACTTGCAGACTTGAAAACCCTTGCCTATTGTAGAGCGCGCCTGTACTTCCAGTGCTGAACTAAAACCAATGATTTTGGACCCTGTTTTAATGCGAAATGGCTAAAAGAAATGTTTCACGTTCGTTACACTCAAACAGTGTCTCCTGTCATATGCTGAACTGGTCACATTGTGGATTTTGCCTAAAACATGATTTTGGACAATGTTCATTGAACTCAGCTTAAAACGTACTTGCAGACATGAAAACCCTTGCCTATTGTAGAGCGCGCCTGTACTTCCTGTGCTGAACGAAAACCAATGATTTTGGACCCTGTTTTCATGCGAAATGGCTAAAATAATTGTTTCACGTTCGTTACACTCAAACAGTGTCTCCTGTCATATGCTGAACTGGTCGCATTGTGGATTTTGCCTAAAACATGATTTTGGACAATGTTCATTGAACTCAGCTTAAAACGTACTTGCAGACTTGAAAACCCTTGCCTATTGTAGAGCGCGCCTGTACTTCCAGAGCTGAACGAAAACCAATTATTTTGGACCCTGTTTTCATGCGAAATGGCTAAAATAAATGTTTCACGTTCGTTACACTCAAACAGTGTCTCCTGTCATATGCTGAACTGGTCGCATTGTGGATTTTGCCTAAAACATGATTTTGGACAATGTTCATGGAACTCAGCTTAAAACGTGCAGACTTGAAAACCCTTGCCTATTGTAGAGCGCGCCTGTACTTCCAGAGCTGAACGAAAACCAATTATTTTGGACCCTGTTTTCATGCGAAATGGCTAAAATAAATGTTTCACGTTCGTTACACTCAAACAGTGTCTCCATGTCATATGCTGAACTGGTCGCATTGTGGATTTTGCCTAAAACATGAATTTGGACAATGTTCATGGAACTCAGCTTAAAACGTACTTGCAGACTTGAAAACCCTTGCCTATTGTAGAGCGTGCCTGTACTTCCAGTGCTGAACTAAAACCAATGATTTTGGACCCTGTTTTCATGCGAAATGGCTAAAAGAAATGTTTCACGTTCGTTACACTCAAACAGTGTCTCCTGTCATATGCTGAACTGGTCGCATTGTGGATTTTGCCTAAAACATGATTTTGGACAATGTTCATTGAACTCAGCTTAAAACGTACTTGCAGACTTGAAAACCCTTGCCTATTGTAGAGCGCGCCTGTACTTCCAGAGCTGAACGAAAACCAATTATTTTGGACCCTGTTTTCATGCGAAATGGCTAAAATAAATGTTTCACGTTCGTTACACTCAAACAGTGTCTCCATGTCATATGCTGAACTGGTCGCATTGTGGATTTGCCTAAAACATGAATTTGGACAATGTTCATGGAACTCAGCTTAAAACGTACTTGCAGACTTGAAAACCCTTGCCTATTGTAGAGCGCTCCAGTGCTGAACGAAAACCAATTATTTTGGACCCTGTTTTCATGCGAAATGGCTAAAAGAAATGTTTCACGTTTGTTACACTAAAATAGTGTCTCCTGTCATATGCTGAACTGGTCGCATTGTGGATTTTGCCTAAAACATGATTTTGGACAATGTTCATGGAACTCAGCTTAAAACGTACTTGCAGACTTGAAAACCCTTGCCTATTGTAGAGCGCGCCTGTACTTCCAGAGCTGAACGAAAACCAATGATTTTGGACACTGTTTTCATGCGAAATGGCTAAAATAAATGTTTCAAGTTTGTTACACTCAAATAGTGTCTCCTGACATATGCTGAACTGGTCGCATTGTGGATTTTGCCTAAAACATGATTTTGGACAATGTTCATTGAACTCATCTTAAAACGTACTTGCAGACTTGAAAACCCTTGCCTATTGTAGAGCGCGCCTGTACTTCCAGTGCTGAACTAAAACCAATGATTTTGGACCCTGTTTTAATGCGAAATGGCTAAAAGAAATGTTTCACGTTCGTTACACTCAAACAGTGTCTCCTGTCATATGCTGAACTGGTCACATTGTGGATTTTGCCTAAAACATGATTTTGGACAATGTTCATTGAACTCAGCTTAAAACGTACTTGCAGACATGAAAACCCTTGCCTATTGTAGAGCGCGCCTGTACTTCCTGTGCTGAACGAAAACCAATGATTTTGGACCCTGTTTTCATGCGAAATGGCTAAAATAATTGTTTCACGTTCGTTACACTCAAACAGTGTCTCCTGTCATATGCTGAACTGGTCGCATTGTGGATTTTGCCTAAAACATGATTTTGGACAATGTTCATTGAACTCAGCTTAAAACGTACTTGCAGACTTGAAAACCCTTGCCTATTGTAGAGCGCGCCTGTACTTCCAGAGCTGAACGAAAACCAATTATTTTGGACCCTGTTTTCATGCGAAATGGCTAAAATAAATGTTTCACGTTCGTTACACTCAAACAGTGTCTCCTGTCATATGCTGAACTGGTCGCATTGTGGATTTTGCCTAAAACATGATTTTGGACAATGTTCATGGAACTCAGCTTAAAACGTGCAGACTTGAAAACCCTTGCCTATTGTAGAGCGCGCCTGTACTTCCAGAGCTGAACGAAAACCAATTATTTTGGACCCTGTTTTCATGCGAAATGGCTAAAATAAATGTTTCACGTTCGTTACACTCAAACAGTGTCTCCATGTCATATGCTGAACTGGTCCCATTGTGGATTTTGCCTAAAACATGAATTTGGACAATGTTCATGGAACTCAGCTTAAAACGTACTTGCAGACTTGAAAACCCTTGCCTATTGTAGAGCGCTCCAGTGCTGAACGAAAACCAATTATTTTGAACCCTGTTTTCATGCGAAATGGCTAAAAGAAATGTTTCACGTTTGTTACACTAAAATAGTGTCTCCTGTCATATGCTGAACTGGTCACATTGTGGATTTTGCCTAAAACATGATTTTGGACAATGTTCATTGAACTCATCTTAAAACGAACTTGCAGACTTGAAAACCCTTGCCTATTGTAGAGCGTGCCTGTACTTCCAGTGCTGAACTAAAACCAATGATTTTGGACCCTGTTTTCATGCGAAATGGCTAAAAGAAATGTTTCACGTTCGTTACACTCAAACAGTGTCTCCTGTCATATGCTGAACTGGTCGCATTGTGGATTTTGCCTAAAACATGATTTTGGACAATGTTCATTGAACTCAGCTTAAAACGTACTTGCAGACTTGAAAACCCTTGCCTATTGTAGAGCGCGCCTGTACTTCCAGAGCTGAACGAAAACCAATTATTTTGGACCCTGTTTTCATGCGAAATGGCTAAAATAAATGTTTCACGTTCGTTACACTCAAACAGTGTCTCCATGTCATATGCTGAACTGGTCGCATTGTGGATTTGCCTAAAACATGAATTTGGACAATGTTCATGGAACTCAGCTTAAAACGTACTTGCAGACTTGAAAACCCTTGCCTATTGTAGAGCGCGCCTGTACTTCCAGTGCTGAACGAAAACCAATGATTTTGGACCCTGTTTTCATGCGAAATGGCTAAAATAATTGTTTCACGTTCGTTACACTCAAACAGTGTCTCCTGTCATATGCTGAACTGGTCGCATTGTGGATTTTGCCTAAAACATGATTTTGGACAATGTTCATTGAACTCAGCTTAAAACGTACTTGCAGACTTGAAAACCCTTGCCTATTGTAGAGCGCGCCTGTACTTCCAGAGCTGAACGAAAACCAATTATTTTGGACCCTGTTTTCATGCGAAATGGCTAAAATAAATGTTTCACGTTCGTTACACTCAAACAGTGTCTCCTGTCATATGCTGAACTGGTCGCATTGTGGATTTTGCCTAAAACATGATTTTGGACAATGTTCATGGAACTCAGCTTAAAACGTGCAGACTTGAAAACCCTTGCCTATTGTAGAGCGTGCCTGTACTTCCAGTGCTGAACTAAAACCAATGATTTTGGACCCTGTTTTCATGCGAAATGGCTAAAAGAAATGTTTCACGTTCGTTACACTCAAACAGTGTCTCCTGTCATATGCTGAACTGGTCGCATTGTGGATTTTGCCTAAAACATGATTTTGGACAATGTTCATTGAACTCAGCTTAAAACGTACTTGCAGACTTGAAAACCCTTGCCTATTGTAGAGCGCGCCTGTACTTCCAGAGCTGAACGAAAACCAATTATTTTGGACCCTGTTTTCATGCGAAATGGCTAAAATAAATGTTTCACGTTCGTTACACTCAAACAGTGTCTCCATGTCATATGCTGAACTGGTCGCATTGTGGATTTGCCTAAAACATGAATTTGGACAATGTTCATGGAACTCAGCTTAAAACGTACTTGCAGACTTGAAAACCCTTGCCTATTGTAGAGCGCTCCAGTGCTGAACGAAAACCAATTATTTTGGACCCTGTTTTCATGCGAAATGGCTAAAAGAAATGTTTCACGTTTGTTACACTAAAATAGTGTCTCCTGTCATATGCTGAACTGGTCGCATTGTGGATTTTGCCTAAAACATGATTTTGGACAATGTTCATGGAACTCAGCTTAAAACGTACTTGCAGACTTGAAAACCCTTGCCTATTGTAGAGCGCGCCTGTACTTCCAGAGCTGAACGAAAACCAATGATTTTGGACACTGTTTTCATGCGAAATGGCTAAAATAAATGTTTCAAGTTTGTTACACTCAAATAGTGTCTCCTGACATATGCTGAACTGGTCGCATTGTGGATTTTGCCTAAAACATGATTTTGGACAATGTTCATTGAACTCATCTTAAAACGTACTTGCAGACTTGAAAACCCTTGCCTATTGTAGAGCGCGCCTGTACTTCCAGTGCTGAACTAAAACCAATGATTTTGGACCCTGTTTTAATGCGAAATGGCTAAAAGAAATGTTTCACGTTCGTTACACTCAAACAGTGTCTCCTGTCATATGCTGAACTGGTCACATTGTGGATTTTGCCTAAAACATGATTTTGGACAATGTTCATTGAACTCAGCTTAAAACGTACTTGCAGACATGAAAACCCTTGCCTATTGTAGAGCGCGCCTGTACTTCCTGTGCTGAACGAAAACCAATGATTTTGGACCCTGTTTTCATGCGAAATGGCTAAAATAATTGTTTCACGTTCGTTACACTCAAACAGTGTCTCCTGTCATATGCTGAACTGGTCGCATTGTGGATTTTGCCTAAAACATGATTTTGGACAATGTTCATTGAACTCAGCTTAAAACGTACTTGCAGACTTGAAAACCCTTGCCTATTGTAGAGCGCGCCTGTACTTCCAGAGCTGAACGAAAACCAATTATTTTGGACCCTGTTTTCATGCGAAATGGCTAAAATAAATGTTTCACGTTCGTTACACTCAAACAGTGTCTCCTGTCATATGCTGAACTGGTCGCATTGTGGATTTTGCCTAAAACATGATTTTGGACAATGTTCATGGAACTCAGCTTAAAACGTGCAGACTTGAAAACCCTTGCCTATTGTAGAGCGCGCCTGTACTTCCAGAGCTGAACGAAAACCAATTATTTTGGACCCTGTTTTCATGCGAAATGGCTAAAATAAATGTTTCACGTTCGTTACACTCAAACAGTGTCTCCATGTCATATGCTGAACTGGTCCCATTGTGGATTTTGCCTAAAACATGAATTTGGACAATGTTCATGGAACTCAGCTTAAAACGTACTTGCAGACTTGAAAACCCTTGCCTATTGTAGAGCGCTCCAGTGCTGAACGAAAACCAATTATTTTGAACCCTGTTTTCATGCGAAATGGCTAAAAGAAATGTTTCACGTTTGTTACACTAAAATAGTGTCTCCTGTCATATGCTGAACTGGTCACATTGTGGATTTTGCCTAAAACATGATTTTGGACAATGTTCATTGAACTCATCTTAAAACGAACTTGCAGACTTGAAAACCCTTGCCTATTGTAGAGCGTGCCTGTACTTCCAGTGCTGAACTAAAACCAATGATTTTGGACCCTGTTTTCATGCGAAATGGCTAAAAGAAATGTTTCACGTTCGTTACACTCAAACAGTGTCTCCTGTCATATGCTGAACTGGTCGCATTGTGGATTTTGCCTAAAACATGATTTTGGACAATGTTCATTGAACTCAGCTTAAAACGTACTTGCAGACTTGAAAACCCTTGCCTATTGTAGAGCGCGCCTGTACTTCCAGAGCTGAACGAAAACCAATTATTTTGGACCCTGTTTTCATGCGAAATGGCTAAAATAAATGTTTCACGTTCGTTACACTCAAACAGTGTCTCCATGTCATATGCTGAACTGGTCGCATTGTGGATTTGCCTAAAACATGAATTTGGACAATGTTCATGGAACTCAGCTTAAAACGTACTTGCAGACTTGAAAACCCTTGCCTATTGTAGAGCGCTCCAGTGCTGAACGAAAACCAATTATTTTGGACCCTGTTTTCATGCGAAATGGCTAAAAGAAATGTTTCACGTTTGTTACACTAAAATAGTGTCTCCTGTCATATGCTGAACTGGTCGCATTGTGGATTTTGCCTAAAACATGATTTTTGACAATGTTCATGGAACTCAGCTTAAAACGTACTTGCAGACTTGAAAACCCTTGCCTATTGTAGAGCGCGCCTGTACTTCCAGAGCTGAACGAAAACCAATGATTTTGGACACTGTTTTCATGCGAAATGGCTAAAATAAATGTTTCAAGTTTGTTACACTCAAATAGTGTCTCCTGACATATGCTGAACTGGTCGCATTGTGGATTTTGCCTAAAACATGATTTTGGACAATGCTCATTGAACTCATCTTAAAACGTACTTGCAGACTTGAAAACCCTTGCCTATTGTAGAGCGCGCCTGTACTTCCAGTGCTGAACTAAAACCAATGATTTTGGACCCTGTTTTAATGCGAAATGGCTAAAAGAAATGTTTCACGTTCGTTACACTCAAACAGTGTCTCCTGTCATATGCTGAACTGGTCACATTGTGGATTTTGCCTAAAACATGATTTTGGACAATGTTCATTGAACTCAGCTTAAAACGTACTTGCAGACATGAAAACCCTTGCCTATTGTAGAGCGCGCCTGTACTTCCTGTGCTGAACGAAAACCAATGATTTTGGACCCTGTTTTCATGCGAAATGGCTAAAATAATTGTTTCACGTTCGTTACACTCAAACAGTGTCTCCTGTCATATGCTGAACTGGTCGCATTGTGGATTTTGCCTAAAACATGATTTTGGACAATGTTCATTGAACTCAGCTTAAAACGTACTTGCAGACTTGAAAACCCTTGCCTATTGTAGAGCGCGCCTGTACTTCCAGAGCTGAACGAAAACCAATTATTTTGGACCCTGTTTTCATGCGAAATGGCTAAAATAAATGTTTCACGTTCGTTACACTCAAACAGTGTCTCCTGTCATATGCTGAACTGGTCGCATTGTGGATTTTGCCTAAAACATGATTTTGGACAATGTTCATGGAACTCAGCTTAAAACGTGCAGACTTGAAAACCCTTGCCTATTGTAGAGCGCGCCTGTACTTCCAGAGCTGAACGAAAACCAATTATTTTGGACCCTGTTTTCATGCGAAATGGCTAAAATAAATGTTTCACGTTCGTTACACTCAAACAGTGTCTCCATGTCATATGCTGAACTGGTCGCATTGTGGATTTTGCCTAAAACATGAATTTGGACAATGTTCATGGAACTCAGCTTAAAACGTACTTGCAGACTTGAAAACCCTTGCCTATTGTAGAGCGCTCCAGTGCTGAACGAAAACCAATGATTTTGGACCCTGTTTTCATGCGAAATGGCTAAAAGTAATGTTTCACGTTTGTTACACTAAAATAGTGTCTCCTGTCATATGCTGAACTGGTCACATTGTGGATTTTGCCTAAAACATCATTTTGGACAATGTTCATTGAACTCATCTTAAAACGTACTTGCAGACTTGAAAACCCTTGCCTATTGTAGAGCGCGCCTGTACTTCCAGTGCTGAACTAAAACCAATGATTTTGGACCCTGTTTTCATGCGAAATGGCTAAAAGAAATGTTTCACGTTCGTTACACTCAAACATTGTCTCCTGTCATATGCTGAACTGGTCACATTGTGGATTTTGCCTAAACATGATTTTGGACAATGTTCATTGAACTCAGGTTAAAACGTACTTGCAGACATGAAAACCCTTGCCTATTGTAGAGCGCTCCAGTGCTGAACGAAAACCAATTATTTTGGACCCTGTTTTCATGCGAAATGGCTAAAAGAAATGTTTCACGTTTGTTACACTAAAATAGTGTCTCCTGTCATATGCTGAACTGGTCACATTGTGGATTTTGCCTAAAACATGATTTTGGACAATGTTCATTGAACTCATCTTAAAACGTACTTGCAGACTTGAAAACCCTTGCCTATTGTAGAGCGCGCCTGTACTTCCAGTGCTGAACGAAAACCAATTATTTTGGACCCTGTTTTCATGCGAAATGGCTAAAATAAATGTTTCACGTTCGTTACACTCAAACAGTGTCTCCTGTCATATGCTGAACTGGTCGCATTGTGGATTTTGCCTAAAACATGATTTTGGACAATGTTCATGGAACTCAGCTTAAAACGTACTTGCAGACTTGAAAACCCTTGCCTATTGTAGAGCGCGCCTGTACTTCCAGAGCTGAACGAAAACCAATGATTTTGGACACTGTTTTCATGCGAAATGGCTAAAATAAATGTTTCAAGTTTGTTACACTCAAATAGTGTCTCCTGACATATGCTGAACTGGTCGCATTGTGGATTTTGCCTAAAACATGATTTTGGACAATGTTCATTGAACTCATCTTAAAACGTACTTGCAGACTTGAAAACCCTTGCCTATTGTAGAGCGCGCCTGTACTTCCTGTGCTGAACTAAAACCAATGATTTTGGACCCTGTTTTCATGCGAAATGGCTAAAATAAATGTTTCACGTTCGTTACACTCAAACAGTGTCTCCTGTCATATGCTGAACTGGTCGCATTGTGGATTTTGCCTAAAACATGATTTTGGACAATGTTCATTGAACTCATCTTAAAACGTACTTGCAGACTTGAAAACCCTTGCCTATTGTAGAGCGCGCCTGTACTTCCAGTGCTGAACTAAAACCAATGATTTTGGACCCTGTTTTCATGCGAAATGGCTAAAAGAAATGTTTCACGTTCGTTACACTCAAACATTGTCTCCTGTCATATGCTGAACTGGTCACATTGTGGATTTTGCCTAAAACATGATTTTGGACAATGTTCATTGAACTCAGGTTAAAACGTACTTGCAGACATGAAAACCCTTGCCTATTGTAGAGCGCTCCAGTGCTGAACGAAAACCAATTATTTTGGACCCTGTTTTCATGCGAAATGGCTAAAAGAAATGTTTCACGTTTGTTACACTAAAATAGTGTCTCCTGTCATATGCTGAACTGGTCACATTGTGGATTTTGCCTAAAACATGATTTTGGACAATGTTCATTGAACTCATCTTAAAACGTACTTGCAGACTTGAAAACCCTTGCCTATTGTAGAGCGCGCCTGTACTTCCAGTGCTGAACGAAAACCAATTATTTTGGACCCTGTTTTCATGCGAAATGGCTAAAATAAATGTTTCACGTTCGTTACACTCAAACAGTGTCTCCTGTCATATGCTGAACTGGTCGCATTGTGGATTTTGCCTAAAACATGATTTTGGACAATGTTCATGGAACTCAGCTTAAAACGTACTTGCAGACTTGAAAACCCTTGCCTATTGTAGAGCGCGCCTGTACTTCCAGAGCTGAACGAAAACCAATGATTTTGGACACTGTTTTCATGCGAAATGGCTAAAATAAATGTTTCAAGTTTGTTACACTCAAATAGTGTCTCCTGACATATGCTGAACTGGTCACATTGTGGATTTTGCCTAAAACATGATTTTGGACAATGTTCATTGAACTCAGGTTAAAACGTACTTGCAGACATGAAAACCCTTGCCTATTGTAGAGCGCTCCAGTGCTGAACGAAAACCAATTATTTTGGACCCTGTTTTCATGCGAAATGGCTAAAAGAAATGTTTCACGTTTGTTACACTAAAATAGTGTCTCCTGTCATATGCTGAACTGGTCGCATTGTGGATTTTGCCTAAAACATGATTTTGGACAATGTTCATTGAACTCATCTTAAAACGTACTTGCAGACTTGAAAACCCTTGCCTATTGTAGAGCGCGCCTGTACTTCCAGTGCTGAACGAAAACCAATTATTTTGGACCCTGTTTTCATGCGAAATGGCTAAAATAAGTGTTTCACGTTCGTTACACTCAAACAGTGTCTCCTGTCATATGCTGAACTGGTCGCATTGTGGATTTTGCCTAAAACATGATTTTGGACAATGTTCATGGAACTCAGCTTAAAACGTACTTGCAGACTTGAAAACCCTTGCCTATTGTAGAGCGCGCCTGTACTTCCAGAGCTGAACGAAAACCAATGATTTTGGACACTGTTTTCATGTGAAATGGCTAAAATAAATGTTTCAAGTTTGTTACACTCAAATAGTGTCTCCTGACATATGCTGAACTGGTCGCATTGTGGATTTTGCCTAAAACATGATTTTGGACAATGTTCATTGAACTCAGGTTAAAACGTACTTGCAGACATGAAAACCCTTGCCTATTGTAGAGCGCGCCTGTACTTCCTGTGCTGAACGAAAACCAATGATTTTGGACCCTGTTTTCATGCGAAATGGCTAAAATAATTGTTTCACGTTCGTTACACTCAAACAGTGTCTCCTGTCATATGCTGAACTGGTCGCATTGTGGATTTTGCCTAAAACATGATTTTGGACAATGTTCATTGAACTCATCTTAAAACGTACTTGCAGACTTGAAAACCCTTGCCTATTGTAGAGCGCGCCTGTACTTCCAGTGCTGAACTAAAACCAATGATTTTGGACCCTGTTTTCATGCGAAATGGCTAAAAGAAATGTTTCACGTTCGTTACACTCAAACATTGTCTCCTGTCATATGCTGAACTGGTCACATTGTGGATTTTGCCTAAAACATGATTTTGGACAATGTTCATTGAACTCAGGTTAAAACGTACTTGCAGACATGAAAACCCTTGCCTATTGTAGAGCGCGCCTGTACTTCCTGTGCTGAACGAAAACCAATGATTTTGGACCCTGTTTTCATGCGAAATGGCTAAAATAATTGTTTCACGTTCGTTACACTCAAACAGTGTCTCCTGTCATATGCTGAACTGGTCGCATTGTGGATTTTGCCTAAAACATGATTTTGGACAATGTTCATTGAACTCAGCTTAAAACGTACTTGCAGACTTGAAAACCCTTGCCTATTGTAGAGCGCGCCTGTACTTCCAGTGCTGAACTAAAACCAATGATTTTGGACCCTGTTTTCATGCGAAATGGCTAAAAGAAATGTTTCACGTTCGTTACACTCAAACATTGTCTCCTGTCATATGCTGAACTGGTCACATTGTGGATTTTGCCTAAAACATGATTTTGGACAATGTTCATTGAACTCAGGTTAAAACGTACTTGCAGACATGAAAACCCTTGCCTATTGTAGAGCGCTCCAGTGCTGAACGAAAACCAATTATTTTGGACCCTGTTTTCATGCGAAATGGCTAAAAGAAATGTTTCACGTTTGTTACACTAAAATAGTGTCTCCTGTCATATGCTGAACTGGTCACATTGTGGATTTTGCCTAAAACATGATTTTGGACAATGTTCATTGAACTCATCTTAAAACGTACTTGCAGACTTGAAAACCCTTGCCTATTGTAGAGCGCGCCTGTACTTCCAGTGCTGAACGAAAACCAATTATTTTGGACCCTGTTTTCATGCGAAATGGCTAAAAAAAGTGTTTCACGTTCGTTACACTCAAACAGTGTCTCCTGTCATATGCTGAACTGGTCGCATTGTGGATTTTGCCTAAAACATGATTTTGGACAATGTTCATGGAACTCAGCTTAAAACGTACTTGCAGACTTGAAAACCCTTGCCTATTGTAGAGCGCGCCTGTACTTCCAGAGCTGAACGAAAACCAATGATTTTGGACACTGTTTTCATGCGAAATGGCTAAAATAATTGTTTCAAGTTTGTTACACTCAAATAGTGTCTCCTGACATATGCTGAACTGGTCGCATTGTGGATTTTGCCTAAAACATGATTTTGGACAATGTTCATTGAACTCATCTTAAAACGTACTTGCAGACTTGAAAACCCTTGCCTATTGTAGAGCGCGCCTGTACTTCCAGTGCTGAACTAAAACCAATGATTTTGGACCCTGTTTTCATGCGAAATGGCTAAAATAAATGTTTCACGTTCGTTACACTCAAACAGTGTCTCCTGTCATATGCTGAACTGGTCACATTGTGGATTTTGCCTAAAACATGATTTTGGACAATGTTCATTGAACTCAGGTTAAAACGTACTTGCAGACATGAAAACCCTTGCCTATTGTAGAGCGCGCCTGTACTTCCTGTGCTGAACGAAAACCAATGATTTTGGACCCTGTTTTCATGCGAAATGGCTAAAATAATTGTTTCACGTTCGTTACACTCAAACAGTGTCTCCTGTCATATGCTGAACTGGTCGCATTGTGGATTTTGCCTAAAACATGATTTTGGACAATGTTCATTGAACTCATCTTAAAACGTACTTGCAGACTTGAAAACCCTTGCCTATTGTAGAGCGCGCCTGTACTTCCAGTGCTGAACTAAAACCAATGATTTTGGACCCTGTTTTCATGCGAAATGGCTAAAATAAATGTTTCACGTTCGTTACACTCAAACATTGTCTCCTGTCATATGCTGAACTGGTCACATTGTGGATTTTGCCTAAAACATGATTTTGGACAATGTTCATTGAACTCAGGTTAAAACGTACTTGCAGACATGAAAACCCTTGCCTATTGTAGAGCGCGCCTGTACTTCCTGTGCTGAACGAAAACCAATGATTTTGGACCCTGTTTTCATGCGAAATGGCTAAAATAATTGTTTCACGTTCGTTACACTCAAACAGTGTCTCCTGTCATATGCTGAACTGGTCGCATTGTGGATTTTGCCTAAAACTGTCATGGGCCTCTCACTCCACCGGGTTACCACCTTAATTTTCTTCCACTCTGCTCACCACTCTCTCTACTCAGCCTAACTAGCTCCACCTGTCCCTGCTCTGCTCTGCTCTAATTACTCTGCCAGCTGCGCTGCATTACCCACTACCTCTCCCAGTATTTAAGGCCCTGTCTTTCAGCTCTCCGGTGTCAGATCGTCTGCAAAGCTCACACCCGGAACCTGTTTGCTCGCGCTTCTGGCTCACCCTGGTTTTGTGACCCCGGACCTGCCTGTTTTTTGGATACTCTTCTGCCTCAGGAGATCCAGACCTGCTTCTGCCATTACGACTCCTGACTACTCTTCAATCCCGGTAACTCTGACCAGCCTTCTGCCTTGCTACTACGTATTTTGGATTTCCCTTGAACTGTACTGCTGCCTGGTTTCATTCCGCCCTGTTGTGTCTGTGTCTCCCCCCCCCAGGACTTCTGGACCACCCACCACCGGCTTCATAGGACGCATCGCTGCCACTGGGGGGGGCACAGACCCAGCGCATTGGACGGGATCCCTGTTACCCCTGGAGCCTTCATTCACTCCCTACTTCCCTTTTCCCTTAAGTTTAATAAACTTTCTGGTGTGACGCAATTGTGGTCCTCTGGTCGTCTGTCTGAACCGTGACAGTACGATCTGACCATTATGGACTCAGCGCACACTTTCCCCGACATGGAAACCGATGAGCATGAGCAGCAGTTCCAGCAGCAGCAACAACAACTCGCCATGATCATTCAACTCCTCACCAACCTTACCCCAGCCAGTCTGCCCACCAGCCCAGCCCCCGAGTTACCTGCCCCGGTCATTGCAGCCGCTGCTCCGGAACCCAAGATTGGAAACCCCGAGCGGTTCAACGGCGATTCAACCCAGGTCCGGCCATTCCTGACTAGCTGCCGACTTCAGTTCTCCTTGCAGCCAAGGACCTTCGCCACGGAGGGGGCTAAAGTTGGGTATGCCATCACTCACCTGACGGGCCGAGCTCGACTCTGGGGAACAGCAGAGTTCGAACGTCAAACCCCCGCATGTGCAACCTTCGACCTGTTTGCTGAGGAGATGCTGAAGGTGTTTGACCTGGATTCACCCACCGCAGAGGCGTCTCGTGAACTGTTCAGTATTCGACAAGGCAGACGTACAGTCGCAGACCATTCCATCGACTTCCGAACCCTGGCTAGACGAAGTTCTAGGAACACACCATCGTTGGTGGACGCGTTCTTCCATAGTTTGGCTGACTATATCAAGGACGAGTTGGTCTCCCATGAACTGCCTTCCACTCTTGATGAAGCCATCGCACTGACTGTCAGGATCGACAGAAGGATACAGACCCGTCGTCGTGAGAGGGGGCGCCAAGGTCCACCTACTACCGGCATTCGGAGAGATCCGACTGGGCTCCTGTCATCTACTGCCACTCACCCAGGTCAGCTTGATCAGTCTGAGCCTATGGAGATTGGGCGAGCCTCCCTCACTCCTGCAGAGCGCCAGCGCCGCTTCACCTCAAACCTCTGCCTCTATTGTGGAGGTGAGGGACATCGTGTGGTAACCTGCCCTTTAAAGGGCCGAAGCTCACCGGGCATAGGGGGAGTCCGGTTGAGTTCAATGACCATCCAGTCCTCCGACCGCAAACCCCTGCTGCAAGTTCACCTCCGCCTCTCTGACTCAACTCACACCCTGGCTGCTCTGGTGGATTCTGGCGCCGAAGCCAACATAATGGACATCAAGCTGGCACGCCAACTGGGACTGGAGAACCTCCGTTTGACACCTCCTATTCCTGCCCGGGCACTGGACGGACACTTACTCGGATCGGTCACTCATGTCACGGCCCCGGTCTCGATGGGTCTGTCCGGAAACCATCAAGAAACTATCCAGTTTCACCTGCTCCCCTCTCCAGGCCAACCCCTCATCCTGGGTTACCCATGGCTCCGCCGGCACAACCCTCAGCTCGACTGGGTGACCGGGGTGATCAGGGAGTGGGGAGAGGACTGCCACCGAACCTGCCTGCTTGCTGCCGCACTACCCCCTCGGCCAGTACCTACTAACTCCGCTCCTGACCTCTCCAATGTCCCAGAATGCTACCATGGTCTCAGAGAGGTGTTTAACAAAGCAAGAGCCACATCTCTGCCCCCTCACCGTCCGTACGACTGTGCCATCGACCTCCTCCCTGGAACAGCTCCTCCAAAGGGTCGTCTTTATTCGTTGTCTGCTCCTGAAAGAAAGTCCATGGAGGACTACATCAATGGCTCTCTGTCCGCAGGATTAATCCGTTCATCTTCATCTCCTGCTGGTGCTGGCTTCTTCTTTGTGGGGAAGAAGGACGGATCTCTTCGCCCCTGCATCGACTACAGGGGACTCAACGACATCACAGTGAAAAACCGTTACCCTCTGCCTCTGCTCACCTCTGCTTTTGAGTTGCTCCAGGGAGCCACTGTTTTTACCAAGTTGGATCTCAGAAACGCTTACCACCTAGTGCGGATCCGGGAGGGAGATGAATGGAAAACCGCATTCAATACACCAACAGGCCACTACGAGTATCTGGTTATGCCTTTTGGCCTCACCAATGCTCCTGCTGTGTTCCAGGCTCTAGTGAATGATGTACTGCGGGACATGTTAAACAAGTTTGTCTTCGTTTACCTGGATGACATCTTAATCTACTCCAGAAACCTGTCTGAACACACCCGCCATGTCCAGCAAGTCCTTCATCGTCTTCTGGAGAATTCCCTCTACGCCAAGGCAGAGAAATGTGAGTTTCACGTCAAGACAGTGGCCTTCCTGGGGTACATAGTGGCAGAGGGAAGTATCCAAATGGATCCTGCCAAAGTATCAGCAGTCACTTCATGGCCTGTTCCGGAGAACAGAAAGAAGCTGCAACAGTTTCTGGGGTTTGCTAACTTCTATAGGAAGTTTATCCGGAACTACAGTACCGTTGCTGCCCCTCTCACTGCTCTAACCAGCACCAAGCAACCCTTCACCTGGACCCCAGCAGCCGACAAAGCCTTCAGTACCCTCAAGGTGAGGTTCACCTCCGCTCCCATCCTCCAGATGCCTGATGTGGACCGGCAATTCATTGTGGAGGTGGACGCCTCGGATGTGGGAGTTGGTGCTGTGATTTCTCAGTGGGCTGCGGAGGATAGGAAGCTCCATCCCTGTGCCTTTTTCTCACGTCGGTTGTCCCCCTCTGAGTGCAATTACGACATAGGGAACCGTGAGCTGCTGGCTGTGAAGCTTGCCTTGGAGGAGTGGCGTCACTGGCTGGAGGGGTCCACCATTCCATTTCTCGTTTGGACCGATCATAAGAACTTGGAGTACATCCGCACGGCCAAACGGTTGAACTCCAGGCAGTCCCGCTGGGCCCTGTTCTTCACCAGGTTTAATTTCACTCTGTCATACCGGCCTGGATCACGCAACACCAAGCCAGACGCCCTCTCCCGTCAATTCCAGAAGGATGACACCCCCTCCAAGGACCCTGTGTCGATTCTGCCAAGTCCCTGCATCGTTGCAGCTCTGACCTGGGCTGTTGAGGAACAGGTGCTGGAGGCTCTCCGTAACCAGCCAGGTCCCAGCACTTGCCCAGCTGACCGCCTTTTTGTCCCCGAAGACCTGAGGTCCCAGGTCGTTCAGTGGGGACATGACTCCCGCCTAGCTTGTCACCCTGGCTCCACCCGCACTTACAACCTGCTCGCCCAGAGGTTCTGGTGGCCCTCTCTGAGGAAGGATGTACGGGAATTCGTCCAAGCCTGCCCCATCTGCAACCAACACAAGTCGTCCTGCCAGCCCCCAGCCGGATTGCTGCAGCCCCTGCCTGTGCCCAGACGTCCCTGGTCTCACATCGCCCTTGACTTTGTCACGGGGCTGCCCCCTTCAAGTGGCATGACCGTCATTCTCACCATCGTTGACCGTTTCAGCAAGATGGCACACTTCATTCCCCTCCCCAAGCTCCCAACCGCCAAGGAGACCGCCCAGGTGGTCCTGGAACACGTCTTCCGGATCCACGGACTGCCAAGGGATGTAGTTTCTGACCGTGGTCCACAATTCTCCTCCGCTTTTTGGAAGGAGTTCTGTCACCTGCTGGGAGCCACAGTCAGTCTGACTTCCGGATTCCATCCCCAATCCAATGGGCAGTCAGAGCGGGCTAATCAGGAGCTCGAGAAGGCACTGCGATGCATGACTTCACGCAACCCCCACTCCTGGTCGCAGCAATTGACATGGGTGGAGTACGCACACAATTCTCTGACCTGCTCTGCCATCGGTATGTCCCCTTTCCAATGTGTTTATGGATACCAGCCTCCTCTATTTGCCAGCCAGGAAGAGGAGGTTACTTGCCCATCTGCACTTGCTTTTGCCCGTCGATGTCGCCGCACCTGGTCACAAGCCCGAGCCACACTCCTCAGATCCGTTGCCAGCTACACTACCGGGGCCAACCGTCGGAGAATTCCTGCTCCCACCTACCATGTTGGTCAAAGGGTGTGGTTGTCATCGAAGAACCTGCCACTCAGGGTGGAGTCGCAGAAGCTGGCACCTCGGTTCATTGGCCCATTCCCTATCATAAGAGTGATTAGCCCAACTGCTGTCCGGCTCCAACTGCCTAATTCCCTGAGGGTGCACCCCACTTTCCATGTGTCTAAGATTAAGCCCATCCATGAGAGTCCGCTGGTCCCTGCTGCGCCTGGTCCTCCTCCTCCACGGCTCGTCGATGGTGGTCTGGTTTACACCGTCCGCCGCCTGCTTCGGTCCAGACGGAGGGGTAGGGGTCTCCAGTACCTCATTGACTGGGAGGGCTATGGACCTGAGGAGAGGACCTGGGTGCCAGCTAGTCGGATTGTGGATAGGACTCTAATCACCGCTTTCCACCAACGGCATCCTGATCAACCTGCAATCCGTAGGGGCCGCCCCAGAGGGGTCCCTAACCGTCCGGCCCGCTCGGCTTCCTGTCCTGTGCCTGATCCTGTCTCGGGACCTGTCCCATCTCCCGACCACGGCCCTCCGGCTTCCTCCGAGGATGAGGACGTTCACTCGGACCGTTCGGAGGAGTTCTAGCCCTCCTCCGGCTCCCCTCCTCCCGCCCGGCGTGGTGTTGCTCTTGGGACTTCTGGGGCCGTCCCTTGGGGGGGGGGTTCTGTCATGGGCCTCTCACTCCACCGGGTTACCACCTTAATTTTCTTCCACTCTGCTCACCACTCTCTCTACTCAGCCTAACTAGCTCCACCTGTCCCTGCTCTGCTCTGCTCTAATTACTCTGCCAGCTGCGCTGCATTACCCACTACCTCTCCCAGTATTTAAGGCCCTGTCTTTCAGCTCTCCGGTGTCAGATCGTCTGCAAAGCTCACACCCGGAACCTGTTTGCTCGCGCTTCTGGCTCACCCTGGTTTTGTGACCCCGGACCTGCCTGTTTTTTGGATACTCTTCTGCCTCAGGAGATCCAGACCTGCTTCTGCCATTACGACTCCTGACTACTCTTCAATCCCGGTAACTCTGACCAGCCTTCTGCCTTGCTACTACGTATTTTGGATTTCCCTTGAACTGTACTGCTGCCTGGTTTCATTCCGCCCTGTTGTGTCTGTGTCTCCCCCCCCCAGGACTTCTGGACCACCCACCACCGGCTTCATAGGACGCATCGCTGCCACTGGGGGGGGCACAGACCCAGCGCATTGGACGGGATCCCTGTTACCCCTGGAGCCTTCATTCACTCCCTACTTCCCTTTTCCCTTAAGTTTAATAAACTTTCTGGTGTGACGCAATTGTGGTCCTCTGGTCGTCTGTCTGAACCGTGACAAAAACATGATTTTGGACAATGTTCATTGAACTCAGCTTAAAACGTACTTGCAGACTTGAAAACCCTTGCCTATTGTAGAGCGCGCCTGTACTTCCAGAGCTGAACGAAAACC
The DNA here is from genome assembly GCF_964263955.1 of Coregonus lavaretus. Classification (NCBI taxonomy): domain Eukaryota; kingdom Metazoa; phylum Chordata; class Actinopteri; order Salmoniformes; family Salmonidae; genus Coregonus; species Coregonus lavaretus. The sequence continues at coordinate 148,808 of NW_028162226.1, read as the reverse complement.
AATTATTTTGGACCCTGTTTTCATGCGAAATGGCTAAAATAAATGTTTCACGTTCGTTACACTCAAACAGTGTCTCCATGTCATATGCTGAACTGGTCGCATTGTGGATTTTGCCTAAAACATGAATTTGGACAATGTTCATGGAACTCAGCTTAAAACGTACTTGCAGACTTGAAAACCCTTGCCTATTGTAGAGCGCGCCTGTACTTCCAGTGCTGAACTAAAACCAATGATTTTGGACCCTGTTTTCATGCGAAATGGCTAAAAGAAATGTTTCACGTTCGTTACACTCAAACAGTGTCTCCTGTCATATGATGAACTGGTCACATTGTGGATTTTGCCTAAAACATGATTTTGGACAATGTTCATTGAACTCAGCTTAAAACGTACTTGCAGACATGAAAACCCTTGCCTATTGTAGAGCACGCCTGTACTTGCAGAGCTGAACGAAAACCAATTATTTTGGACCCTGTTTTCATGCGAAATGGCTAAAATAAATGTTTCACGTTCGTTACACTCAAACAGTGTCTCCTGTCATATGCTGAACTGGTCGCATTGTGGATTTTGCCTAAAACATGATTTTGGACAATGTTCATTGAACTCAGGTTAAAACGTACTTGCAGACATGAAAACCCTTGCCTATTGTAGAGCGCGCCTGTACTTCCTGTGCTGAACGAAAACCAATGATTTTGGACCCTGTTTTCATGCGAAATGGCTAAAATAATTGTTTCACGTTCGTTACACTCAAACAGTGTCTCCTGTCATATGCTGAACTGGTCGCATTGTGGATTTTGCCTAAAACATGTTTTTGGACAATGTTCATTGAACTCAGCTTAAAACGTACTTGCAGACTTGAAAACCCTTGCCTATTGTAGAGCGCGCCTGTACTTCCAGAGCTGAACGAAAACCAATTATTTTGGACCCTGTTTTCATGCGAAATGGCTAAAATAAATGTTTCACGTTCGTTACACTCAAACAGTGTCTCCATGTCATATGCTGAACTGGTCGCATTGTGGATTTGCCTAAAACATGATTTTGGACAATGTTCATTGAACTCATCTTAAAACGTACTTGCAGACTTGAAAACCCTTGCCTATTGTAGAGCGCGCCTGTACTTCCAGTGCTGAACGAAAACCAATTATTTTGGACCCTGTTTTCATGCGAAATGGCTAAAATAAATGTTTCACGTTCGTTACACTCAAACAGTGTCTCCTGTCATATGCTGAACTGGTCGCATTGTGGATTTTGCCTAAAACATGATTTTGGACAATGTTCATGGAACTCAGCTTAAAACGTACTTGCAGACTTGAAAACCCTTGCCTATTGTAGAGCGCGCCTGTACTTCCAGAGCTGAACGAAAACCAATGATTTTGGACACTGTTTTCATGCGAAATGGCTAAAATAAATGTTTCAAGTTTGTTACACTCAAATAGTGTCTCCTGACATATGCTGAACTGGTCGCATTGTGGATTTTGCCTAAAACATGATTTTGGACAATGTTCATTGAACTCATCTTAAAACGTACTTGCAGACTTGAAAACCCTTGCCTATTGTAGAGCGCGCCTGTACTTCCAGAGCTGAACGAAAACCAATTATTTTGGACCCTGTTTTCATGCGAAATGGCTAAAATAAATGTTTCACGTTCGTTACACTCAAACAGTGTCTCCATGTCATATGCTGAACTGGTCGCATTGTGGATTTGCCTAAAACATGATTTTGGACAATGTTCATTGAACTCATCTTAAAACGTACTTGCAGACTTGAAAACCCTTGCCTATTGTAGAGCGCGCCTGTACTTCCAGTGCTGAACGAAAACCAATTATTTTGGACCCTGTTTTCATGCGAAATGGCTAAAATAAATGTTTCACGTTCGTTACACTCAAACAGTGTCTCCTGTCATATGCTGAACTGGTCGCATTGTGGATTTTGCCTAAAACATGATTTTGGACAATGTTCATGGAACTCAGCTTAAAACGTACTTGCAGACTTGAAAACCCTTGCCTATTGTAGAGCGCGCCTGTACTTCCAGAGCTGAACGAAAACCAATGATTTTGGACACTGTTTTCATGCGAAATGGCTAAAATAAATGTTTCAAGTTTGTTACACTCAAATAGTGTCTCCTGACATATGCTGAACTGGTCGCATTGTGGATTTTGCCTAAAACATGATTTTGGACAATGTTCATTGAACTCATCTTAAAACGTACTTGCAGACTTGAAAACCCTTGCCTATTGTAGAGCGCGCCTGTACTTCCAGTGCTGAACTAAAACCAATGATTTTGGACCCTGTTTTCATGCGAAATGGCTAAAAGAAATGTTTCACGTTCGTTACACTCAAACAGTGTCTCCTGTCATATGCTGAACTGGTCACATTGTGGATTTTGCCTAAAACATGATTTTGGACAATGTTCATTGAACTCAGCTTAAAACGTACTTGCAGACATGAAAACCCTTGCCTATTGTAGAGCGCGCCTGTACTTCCAGTGCTGAACGAAAACCAATGATTTTGGACCCTGTTTTCATGCGAAATGGACGAAAACCAATTATTTTGGACCCTGTTTTCATGCGAAATGGCTAAAATAAATGTTTCAAGTTTGTTACACTCAAATAGTGTCTCCTGACATATGCTGAACTGGTCGCATTGTGGATTTTGCCTAAAACATGATTTTGGACAATGTTCATTGAACTCATCTTAAAACGTACTTGCAGACTTGAAAACCCTTGCCTATTGTAGAGCGCGCCTGTATTTCCAGTGCTGAACTAAAACCAATGATTTTGGACCCTGTTTTCATGCGAAATGGCTAAAATAAATGTTTCACGTTCGTTACACTCAAACAGTGTCTCCATGTCATATGCTGAACTGGTCGCATTGTGGATTTGCCTAAAACATGAATTTGGACAATGTTCATGGAACTCAGCTTAAAACGTACTTGCAGACTTGAAAACCCTTGCCTATTGTAGAGCGCTCCAGTGCTGAACGAAAACCAATTATTTTGGACCCTGTTTTCATGCGAAATGGCTAAAAGAAATGTTTCACGTTTGTTACACTAAAATAGTGTCTCCTGTCATATGCTGAACTGGTCGCATTGTGGATTTTGCCTAAAACATGATTTTGGACAATGTTCATGGAACTCAGCTTAAAACGTACTTACAGACTTGAAAACCCTTGCCTATTGTAGAGCGCGCCTGTACTTCCAGAGCTGAAGGAAAACCAATGATTTTGGACACTGTTTTCATGCGAAATGGCTAAAATAAATGTTTCAAGTTTGTTACACTCAAATAGTGTCTCCTGACATATGCTGAACTGGTCGCATTGTGGATTTTGCCTAAAACATGATTTTGGACAATGTTCATTGAACTCATCTTAAAACGTACTTGCAGACTTGAAAACCCTTGCCTATTGTAGAGCGCGCCTGTACTTCCAGAGCTGAACGAAAACCAATGATTTTGGACACTGTTTTCATGCGAAATGGCTAAAATAAATGTTTCAAGTTTGTTACACTCAAATAGTGTCTCCTGACATATGCTGAACTGGTCGCATTGTGGATTTTGCCTAAAACATGATTTTGGACAATGTTCATTGAACTCATCTTAAAACGTACTTGCAGACTTGAAAACCCTTGCCTATTGTAGAGCGCGCCTGTACTTCCAGAGCTGAACGAAAACCAATTATTTTGGACCCTGTTTTCATGCGAAATGGCTAAAATAAATGTTTCACGTTCGTTACACTCAAACAGTGTCTCCATGTCATATGCTGAACTGGTCGCATTGTGGATTTGCCTAAAACATGATTTTGGACAATGTTCATTGAACTCATCTTAAAACGTACTTGCAGACTTGAAAACCCTTGCCTATTGTAGAGCGCGCCTGTACTTCCAGTGCTGAACGAAAACCAATTATTTTGGACCCTGTTTTCATGCGAAATGGCTAAAATAAATGTTTCACGTTCGTTACACTCAAACAGTGTCTCCTGTCATATGCTGAACTGGTCGCATTGTGGATTTTGCCTAAAACATGATTTTGGACAATGTTCATGGAACTCAGCTTAAAACGTACTTGCAGACTTGAAAACCCTTGCCTATTGTAGAGCGCGCCTGTACTTCCAGAGCTGAACGAAAACCAATGATTTTGGACACTGTTTTCATGCGAAATGGCTAAAATAAATGTTTCAAGTTTGTTACACTCAAATAGTGTCTCCTGACATATGCTGAACTGGTCGCATTGTGGATTTTGCCTAAAACATGATTTTGGACAATGTTCATTGAACTCATCTTAAAACGTACTTGCAGACTTGAAAACCCTTGCCTATTGTAGAGCGCGCCTGTACTTCCAGTGCTGAACTAAAACCAATGATTTTGGACCCTGTTTTCATGCGAAATGGCTAAAAGAAATGTTTCACGTTCGTTACACTCAAACAGTGTCTCCTGTCATATGCTGAACTGGTCACATTGTGGATTTTGCCTAAAACATGATTTTGGACAATGTTCATTGAACTCAGCTTAAAACGTACTTGCAGACATGAAAACCCTTGCCTATTGTAGAGCGCGCCTGTACTTCCAGTGCTGAACGAAAACCAATGATTTTGGACCCTGTTTTCATGCGAAATGGACGAAAACCAATTATTTTGGACCCTGTTTTCATGCGAAATGGCTAAAATAAATGTTTCAAGTTTGTTACACTCAAATAGTGTCTCCTGACATATGCTGAACTGGTCGCATTGTGGATTTTGCCTAAAACATGATTTTGGACAATGTTCATTGAACTCATCTTAAAACGTACTTGCAGACTTGAAAACCCTTGCCTATTGTAGAGCGCGCCTGTATTTCCAGTGCTGAACTAAAACCAATGATTTTGGACCCTGTTTTCATGCGAAATGGCTAAAATAAATGTTTCACGTTCGTTACACTCAAACAGTGTCTCCATGTCATATGCTGAACTGGTCGCATTGTGGATTTGCCTAAAACATGAATTTGGACAATGTTCATGGAACTCAGCTTAAAACGTACTTGCAGACTTGAAAACCCTTGCCTATTGTAGAGCGCTCCAGTGCTGAACGAAAACCAATTATTTTGGACCCTGTTTTCATGCGAAATGGCTAAAAGAAATGTTTCACGTTTGTTACACTAAAATAGTGTCTCCTGTCATATGCTGAACTGGTCGCATTGTGGATTTTGCCTAAAACATGATTTTGGACAATGTTCATGGAACTCAGCTTAAAACGTACTTACAGACTTGAAAACCCTTGCCTATTGTAGAGCGCGCCTGTACTTCCAGAGCTGAAGGAAAACCAATGATTTTGGACACTGTTTTCATGCGAAATGGCTAAAATAAATGTTTCAAGTTTGTTACACTCAAATAGTGTCTCCTGACATATGCTGAACTGGTCGCATTGTGGATTTTGCCTAAAACATGATTTTGGACAATGTTCATTGAACTCATCTTAAAACGTACTTGCAGACTTGAAAACCCTTGCCTATTGTAGAGCGCGCCTGTACTTCCAGTGCTGAACTAAAACCAATGATTCTGGACCCTGTTTTCATGCGAAATGGCTAAAAGAAATGTTTCACGTTCGTTACACTCAAACAGTGTCTCCTGTCATATGCTGAACTGGTCACATTGTGGATTTTGCCTAAAACATGATTTTGGACAATGTTCATTGAACTCAGCTTAAAACGTACTTGCAGACATGAAAACCATTGCCTATTGTAGAGCGCGCCTGTACTTCCTGTGCTGAACGAAAACCAATGATTTTGGACCCTGTTTTCATGCGAAATGGCTAAAATAATTGTTTCACGTTCGTTACACTCAAACAGTGTCTCCTGTCATATGCTGAACTGGTCGCATTGTGGATTTTGCCTAAAACATGATTTTGGACAATGTTCATTGAACTCAGCTTAAAACGTACTTGCAGACTTGAAAACCCTTGCCTATTGTAGAGCGCGCCTGTACTTCCAGAGCTGAACGAAAACCAATTATTTTGGACCCTGTTTTCATGCGAAATGGCTAAAATAAATGTTTCACGTTCGTTACACTCAAACAGTGTCTCCTGTCATATGCTGAACTGGTCGCATAGTGGATTTTGCCTAAAACATGATTTTGGACAATGTTCATGGAACTCAGCTTAAAACGTGCAGACTTGAAAACCCTTGCCTATTGTAGAGCGCGCCTGTACTTCCAGAGCTGAACGAAAACCAATTATTTTGGACCCTGTTTTCATGCGAAATGGCTAAAATAAATGTTTCACGTTCGTTACACTCAAACAGTGTCTCCATGTCATATGCTGAACTGGTCGCATTGTGGATTTTGCCTAAAACATGAATTTGGACAATGTTCATGGAACTCAGCTTAAAACGTACTTGCAGACTTGAAAACCCTTGCCTATTGTAGAGCGCTCCAGTGCTGAACGAAAACCAATTATTTTGAACCCTGTTTTCATGCGAAATGGCTAAAAGAAATGTTTCACGTTTGTTACACTAAAATAGTGTCTCCTGTCATATGCTGAACTGGTCACATTGTGGATTTTGCCTAAAACATGATTTTGGACAATGTTCATTGAACTCATCTTAAAACGAACTTGCAGACTTGAAAACCCTTGCCTATTGTAGAGCGCGCCTGTACTTCCAGTGCTGAACTAAAACCAATGATTTTGGACCCTGTTTTCATGCGAAATGGCTAAAAGAAATGTTTCACGTTCGTTACACTCAAACAGTGTCTCCTGTCATATGATGAACTGGTCACATTGTGGATTTTGCCTAAAACATGATTTTGGACAATGTTCATTGAACTCAGCTTAAAACGTACTTGCAGACATGAAAACCCTTGCCTATTGTAGAGCACGCCTGTACTTGCAGAGCTGAACGAAAACCAATTATTTTGGACCCTGTTTTCATGCGAAATGGCTAAAATAAATGTTTCACGTTCGTTACACTCAAACAGTGTCTCCTGTCATATGCTGAACTGGTCGCATTGTGGATTTTGCCTAAAACATGATTTTGGACAATGTTCATTGAACTCAGGTTAAAACGTACTTGCAGACATGAAAACCCTTGCCTATTGTAGAGCGCGCCTGTACTTCCTGTGCTGAACGAAAACCAATGATTTTGGACCCTGTTTTCATGCGAAATGGCTAAAATAATTGTTTCACGTTCGTTACACTCAAACAGTGTCTCCTGTCATATGCTGAACTGGTCGCATTGTGGATTTTGCCTAAAACATGTTTTTGGACAATGTTCATTGAACTCAGCTTAAAACGTACTTGCAGACTTGAAAACCCTTGCCTATTGTAGAGCGCGCCTGTACTTCCAGAGCTGAACGAAAACCAATTATTTTGGACCCTGTTTTCATGCGAAATGGCTAAAATAAATGTTTCACGTTCGTTACACTCAAACAGTGTCTCCATGTCATATGCTGAACTGGTCGCATTGTGGATTTGCCTAAAACATGATTTTGGACAATGTTCATTGAACTCATCTTAAAACGTACTTGCAGACTTGAAAACCCTTGCCTATTGTAGAGCGCGCCTGTACTTCCAGTGCTGAACGAAAACCAATTATTTTGGACCCTGTTTTCATGCGAAATGGCTAAAATAAATGTTTCACGTTCGTTACACTCAAACAGTGTCTCCTGTCATATGCTGAACTGGTCGCATTGTGGATTTTGCCTAAAACATGATTTTGGACAATGTTCATGGAACTCAGCTTAAAACGTACTTGCAGACTTGAAAACCCTTGCCTATTGTAGAGCGCGCCTGTACTTCCAGAGCTGAACGAAAACCAATGATTTTGGACACTGTTTTCATGCGAAATGGCTAAAATAAATGTTTCAAGTTTGTTACACTCAAATAGTGTCTCCTGACATATGCTGAACTGGTCGCATTGTGGATTTTGCCTAAAACATGATTTTGGACAATGTTCATTGAACTCATCTTAAAACGTACTTGCAGACTTGAAAACCCTTGCCTATTGTAGAGCGCGCCTGTACTTCCAGAGCTGAACGAAAACCAATTATTTTGGACCCTGTTTTCATGCGAAATGGCTAAAATAAATGTTTCACGTTCGTTACACTCAAACAGTGTCTCCATGTCATATGCTGAACTGGTCGCATTGTGGATTTGCCTAAAACATGATTTTGGACAATGTTCATTGAACTCATCTTAAAACGTACTTGCAGACTTGAAAACCCTTGCCTATTGTAGAGCGCGCCTGTACTTCCAGTGCTGAACGAAAACCAATTATTTTGGACCCTGTTTTCATGCGAAATGGCTAAAATAAATGTTTCACGTTCGTTACACTCAAACAGTGTCTCCTGTCATATGCTGAACTGGTCGCATTGTGGATTTTGCCTAAAACATGATTTTGGACAATGTTCATGGAACTCAGCTTAAAACGTACTTGCAGACTTGAAAACCCTTGCCTATTGTAGAGCGCGCCTGTACTTCCAGAGCTGAACGAAAACCAATGATTTTGGACACTGTTTTCATGCGAAATGGCTAAAATAAATGTTTCAAGTTTGTTACACTCAAATAGTGTCTCCTGACATATGCTGAACTGGTCGCATTGTGGATTTTGCCTAAAACATGATTTTGGACAATGTTCATTGAACTCATCTTAAAACGTACTTGCAGACTTGAAAACCCTTGCCTATTGTAGAGCGCGCCTGTACTTCCAGTGCTGAACTAAAACCAATGATTTTGGACCCTGTTTTCATGCGAAATGGCTAAAAGAAATGTTTCACGTTCGTTACACTCAAACAGTGTCTCCTGTCATATGCTGAACTGGTCACATTGTGGATTTTGCCTAAAACATGATTTTGGACAATGTTCATTGAACTCAGCTTAAAACGTACTTGCAGACATGAAAACCCTTGCCTATTGTAGAGCGCGCCTGTACTTCCAGTGCTGAACGAAAACCAATGATTTTGGACCCTGTTTTCATGCGAAATGGACGAAAACCAATTATTTTGGACCCTGTTTTCATGCGAAATGGCTAAAATAAATGTTTCAAGTTTGTTACACTCAAATAGTGTCTCCTGACATATGCTGAACTGGTCGCATTGTGGATTTTGCCTAAAACATGATTTTGGACAATGTTCATTGAACTCATCTTAAAACGTACTTGCAGACTTGAAAACCCTTGCCTATTGTAGAGCGCGCCTGTATTTCCAGTGCTGAACTAAAACCAATGATTTTGGACCCTGTTTTCATGCGAAATGGCTAAAAGAAATGTTTCACGTTCGTTGCACTCAAACAGTGTCTCCTGTCATATGCTGAACTGGTCGCATTGTGGATTTTGCCTAAAACATGATTTTGGACAATGTTCATTGATCTCAGCATAAAACGTTCTTGCAGACTTGAAAACCCTTGCCTATTGTAGAGCGCGCCTGTACTTCCAGAGCTGAACGAAAACCAATTAATTTGGACCTTGTTTTCATCCGAAATGGCTAAAATAAATGTTTCATGTTCGTTACACTCAAACAGTGTCTCCTGTCATATGCTGAACTGGTCGCATTGTGGATTTAGCCTAAAACATGATTTTGGACAATGTTCATGGAACTCATCTTAAAACGCACTTGCAGACTTGAAAACCCTTGCCTATTGTAGAGTGCGCCTGTACTTCCAGTGCTGAACGAAAACCAATGGTTTTGGACCCTGTTTTCATGCGAAATGGCTAAAATAAATGTTTCTCGTTCGTTACACTCAAACAGTGTCTCCTGTCATATGCTGAACTGGTCGCATTGTGGATTTTGCCTAAAACAATGATTTTGGACAATGTTCATTGAACTCAGCTTAAAACGTACTTGCAGACATGAAAACCCTTGTCTATTGTAGAGCGCGCCTGTACTTCCAGAGCTGAACGAAAACCAATGATTTTGGACCCTGTTTTCATGCGAAATGGCTAAAAGAAATGTTTCACGTTCATTACACTCAAACAGTGTCTCCTGTCATATGCTGAACTGGTCGCATTGTGGATTTTGACTAAAACATGATTTTGGACAATGTTCATGGAACTCATCTTAAAACGCACTTGCAGACTTGAAAACCCTTGCCTATTAAGGAGCATGCCTGTACTTCCAGTGCTGAATGAAAACCAATGATTTTGGACCCTGTTTTCATGCGAAATGGCTAAAATAAATGTTTCTCGTTTGTTACACTCAAATAGTGTCTCCTGTCATATGCTGAACTGGTCGCATTGTGGATTTTGCCTAAAACATGAATTTGGACAATGTTCATGGAACTCAGCTTAAAACGTACTTGCAGACTTGAAAACCCTTGCCTATTGTAGAGCGCTCCAGTGCTGAACGAAAACCAATTATTTTGAACCCTGTTTTCATGCGAAATGGCTAAAAGAAATGTTTCACGTTTGTTACACTAAAATAGTGTCTCCTGTCATATGCTGAACTGGTCACATTGTGGATTTTGCCTGAAACATGATTTTGGACAATGTTCATTGAACTCATCTTAAAACGAACTTGCAGACTTGAAAACCCTTGCCTATTGTAGAGCGCGCCTGTACTTCCAGTGCTGAACTAAAACCAATGATTTTGGACCCTGTTTTCATGCGAAATGGCTAAAAGAAATGTTTCACGTTCGTTACACTCAAACAGTGTCTCCTGTCATATGCTGAACTGGTCACATTGTGGATTTTGCCTAAAACATGATTTTGGACAATGTTCATTGAACTCAGCTTAAAACGTACTTGCAGACATGAAAACCCTTGCCTATTGTAGAGCACGCCTGTACTTGCAGAGCTGAACGAAAACCAATTATTTTGGACCCTGTTTTCATGCGAAATGGCTAAAATAAATGTTTCACGTTCGTTACACTCAAACAGTGTCTCCTGTCATATGCTGAACTGGTCGCATTGTGGATTTTGCCTAAAACATGATTTTGGACAATGTTCATTGAACTCAGGTTAAAACGTACTTGCAGACATGAAAACCCTTGCCTATTGTAGAGCGCGCCTGTACTTCCTGTGCTGAACGAAAACCAATGATTTTGGACCCTGTTTTCATGCGAAATGGCTAAAATAATTGTTTCACGTTCGTTACACTCAAACAGTGTCTCCTGTCATATGCTGAACTGGTCGCATTGTGGATTTTGCCTAAAACATGTTTTTGGACAATGTTCATTGAACTCAGCTTAAAACGTACTTGCAGACTTGAAAACCCTTGCCTATTGTAGAGCGCGCCTGTACTTCCAGAGCTGAACGAAAACCAATTATTTTGGACCCTGTTTTCATGCGAAATGGCTAAAATAAATGTTTCACGTTCGTTACACTCAAACAGTGTCTCCATGTCATATGCTGAACTGGTCGCATTGTGGATTTGCCTAAAACATGATTTTGGACAATGTTCATTGAACTCATCTTAAAACGTACTTGCAGACTTGAAAACCCTTGCCTATTGTAGAGCGCGCCTGTACTTCCAGTGCTGAACGAAAACCAATTATTTTGGACCCTGTTTTCATGCGAAATGGCTAAAATAAATGTTTCACGTTCGTTACACTCAAACAGTGTCTCCTGTCATATGCTGAACTGGTCGCATTGTGGATTTTGCCTAAAACATGATTTTGGACAATGTTCATGGAACTCAGCTTAAAACGTACTTGCAGACTTGAAAACCCTTGCCTATTGTAGAGCGCGCCTGTACTTCCAGAGCTGAACGAAAACCAATGATTTTGGACACTGTTTTCATGCGAAATGGCTAAAATAAATGTTTCAAGTTTGTTACACTCAAATAGTGTCTCCTGACATATGCTGAACTGGTCGCATTGTGGATTTTGCCTAAAACATGAATTTGGACAATGTTCATGGAACTCAGCTTAAAACGTACTTGCAGACTTGAAAACCCTTGCCTATTGTAGAGCGCTCCAGTGCTGAACGAAAACCAATTATTTTGAACCCTGTTTTCATGCGAAATGGCTAAAAGAAATGTTTCACGTTTGTTACACTAAAATAGTGTCTCCTGTCATATGCTGAACTGGTCACATTGTGGATTTTGCCTAAAACATGATTTTGGACAATGTTCATTGAACTCATCTTAAAACGAACTTGCAGACTTGAAAACCCTTGCCTATTGTAGAGCGCGCCTGTACTTCCAGTGCTGAACTAAAACCAATGATTTTGGACCCTGTTTTCATGCGAAATGGCTAAAAGAAATGTTTCACGTTCGTTACACTCAAACAGTGTCTCCTGTCATATGCTGAACTGGTCACATTGTGGATTTTGCCTAAAACATGATTTTGGACAATGTTCATTGAACTCAGCTTAAAACGTACTTGCAGACATGAAAACCCTTGCCTATTGTAGAGCACGCCTGTACTTGCAGAGCTGAACGAAAACCAATTATTTTGGACCCTGTTTTCATGCGAAATGGCTAAAATAAATGTTTCACGTTCGTTACACTCAAACAGTGTCTCCTGTCATATGCTGAACTGGTCGCATTGTGGATTTTGCCTAAAACATGATTTTGGACAATGTTCATTGAACTCAGGTTAAAACGTACTTGCAGACATGAAAACCCTTGCCTATTGTAGAGCGCGCCTGTACTTCCTGTGCTGAACGAAAACCAATGATTTTGGACCCTGTTTTCATGCGAAATGGCTAAAATAATTGTTTCACGTTCGTTACACTCAAACAGTGTCTCCTGTCATATGCTGAACTGGTCGCATTGTGGATTTTGCCTAAAACATGTTTTTGGACAATGTTCATTGAACTCAGCTTAAAACGTACTTGCAGACTTGAAAACCCTTGCCTATTGTAGAGCGCGCCTGTACTTCCAGAGCTGAACGAAAACCAATTATTTTGGACCCTGTTTTCATGCGAAATGGCTAAAATAAATGTTTCACGTTCGTTACACTCAAACAGTGTCTCCATGTCATATGCTGAACTGGTCGCATTGTGGATTTGCCTAAAACATGATTTTGGACAATGTTCATTGAACTCATCTTAAAACGTACTTGCAGACTTGAAAACCCTTGCCTATTGTAGAGCGCGCCTGTACTTCCAGTGCTGAACGAAAACCAATTATTTTGGACCCTGTTTTCATGCGAAATGGCTAAAATAAATGTTTCACGTTCGTTACACTCAAACAGTGTCTCCTGTCATATGCTGAACTGGTCGCATTGTGGATTTTGCCTAAAACATGATTTTGGACAATGTTCATGGAACTCAGCTTAAAACGTACTTGCAGACTTGAAAACCCTTGCCTATTGTAGAGCGCGCCTGTACTTCCAGAGCTGAACGAAAACCAATGATTTTGGACACTGTTTTCATGCGAAATGGCTAAAATAAATGTTTCAAGTTTGTTACACTCAAATAGTGTCTCCTGACATATGCTGAACTGGTCGCATTGTGGATTTTGCCTAAAACATGATTTTGGACAATGTTCATTGAACTCATCTTAAAACGTACTTGCAGACTTGAAAACCCTTGCCTATTGTAGAGCGCGCCTGTACTTCCAGTGCTGAACTAAAACCAATGATTTTGGACCCTGTTTTCATGCGAAATGGCTAAAAGAAATGTTTCACGTTCGTTACACTCAAACAGTGTCTCCTGTCATATGCTGAACTGGTCACATTGTGGATTTTGCCTAAAACATGATTTTGGACAATGTTCATTGAACTCAGCTTAAAACGTACTTGCAGACATGAAAACCCTTGCCTATTGTAGAGCGCGCCTGTACTTCCAGTGCTGAACGAAAACCAATGATTTTGGACCCTGTTTTCATGCGAAATGGACGAAAACCAATTATTTTGGACCCTGTTTTCATGCGAAATGGCTAAAATAAATGTTTCAAGTTTGTTACACTCAAATAGTGTCTCCTGACATATGCTGAACTGGTCGCATTGTGGATTTTGCCTAAAACATGATTTTGGACAATGTTCATTGAACTCATCTTAAAACGTACTTGCAGACTTGAAAACCCTTGCCTATTGTAGAGCGCGCCTGTATTTCCAGTGCTGAACTAAAACCAATGATTTTGGACCCTGTTTTCATGCGAAATGGCTAAAAGAAATGTTTCACGTTCGTTGCACTCAAACAGTGTCTCCTGTCATATGCTGAACTGGTCGCATTGTGGATTTTGCCTAAAACATGATTTTGGACAATGTTCATTGATCTCAGCATAAAACGTTCTTGCAGACTTGAAAACCCTTGCCTATTGTAGAGCGCGCCTGTACTTCCAGAGCTGAACGAAAACCAATTATTTTGGACCTTGTTTTCATCCGAAATGGCTAAAATAAATGTTTCATGTTCGTTACACTCAAACAGTGTCTCCTGTCATATGCTGAACTGGTCGCATTGTGGATTTAGCCTAAAACATGATTTTGGACAATGTTCATGGAACTCATCTTAAAACGCACTTGCAGACTTGAAAACCCTTGCCTATTGTAGAGTGCGCCTGTACTTCCAGTGCTGAACGAAAACCAATGGTTTTGGACCCTGTTTTCATGCGAAATGGCTAAAATAAATGTTTCTCGTTCGTTACACTCAAACAGTGTCTCCTGTCATATGCTGAACTGGTCGCATTGTGGATTTTGCCTAAAACAATGATTTTGGACAATGTTCATTGAACTCAGCTTAAAACGTACTTGCAGACATGAAAACCCTTGTCTATTGTAGAGCGCGCCTGTACTTCCAGAGCTGAACGAAAACCAATGATTTTGGACCCTGTTTTCATGCGAAATGGCTAAAAGAAATGTTTCACGTTCATTACACTCAAACAGTGTCTCCTGTCATATGCTGAACTGGTCGCATTGTGGATTTTGACTAAAACATGATTTTGGACAATGTTCATGGAACTCATCTTAAAACGCACTTGCAGACTTGAAAACCCTTGCCTATGAAGGAGCATGCCTGTACTTCCAGTGCTGAATGAAAACCAATGATTTTGGACCCTGTTTTCATGCGAAATGGCTAAAATAAATGTTTCTCGTTTGTTACACTCAAATAGTGTCTCCTGTCATATGCTGAACTGGTCGCATTGTGGATTTTGCCTAAAACATGAATTTGGACAATGTTCATGGAACTCATCTTAAAACGTACTTGCAGACTTGAAAACCCTTGCCTATTGTAGAGCGCTCCAGTGCTGAACGAAAACCAATTATTTTGGACCCTGTTTTCATGCGAAATGGCTAAAAGAAATGTTTCACGTTTGTTACACTAAAATAGTGTCTCCTGTCATATGCTGAACAGGTCGCATTGTGGATTTTGCCTAAAACATGATTTTGGACAATGTTCATGGAACTCAGCTTAAAACGTACTTGCAGACTTGAAAACCCTTGCCTATTGTAGAGCGCGCCTGTACTTCCAGTGCTGAACTAAAACCAATGATTTTGGACCCTGTTTTCATGCGAAATGGCTAAAAGAAATGTTTCACGTTCGTTACACTCAAACAGTGTCTCCTGTCATATGCTGAACTGGTCGCATTGTGGATTTTGCCTAAAACATGATTTTGGACAATGTTCATGGAACTCAGCTTAAAACGTACTTGCAGACATGAAAAACTTGCCTATTGTAGAGCGCGCCTGTACTTCCAGTGCTGAATGAAAACCAATGATTTTGGACCCTGTTTTCATGCGAAATGGCTAAAAGAAATGTTTCACGTTCGTTACACTCAAACAGTGTCTCCTGTCATATGCTGAACTGGTCGCATTGTGGATTTTGCCTAAAACATGATTTTGGACAATGTTCATTGAACTCAGCTTAAAACGTACTTGCAGACTTGAAAACCCTTGCCTATTGTAGAGCGCGCCTGTACTTACAGTGCTGAACGAAAACCAATGATTTTGGACCCTGTTTTCATGCGAAATGGCTAAAAGAAATGTTTCACGTTCGTTACACTCAAACAGTGTCTCCTGTCATATGCTGAACTGGTCGCATTGTGGATTTTACCTAAAACATGATTTTGGACAATGTTCATTGAACTCAGCTTAAAACGTACTTGCAGACATGAAAACCCTTGCCTATTGTAGAGCGCGCCTGTACTTCCAGTGCTGAACGAAAACCAATGATTTTGGACCCTGTTTTCATGCGAAATGGCTAAAAGAAATGTTTCACGTTCGTTACACTCAAACAGTGTCTCCTGTCATATGCTGAACTGGTCGCATTGTGGATTTTGCCTAAAACATGATTTTGGACAATGTTCATGGAACTCATCTTAAAACGCACTTGCAGACTTGAAAACCCTTGCCTATTAAAGAGCGCGCCTGTACTTCCAGTGCTGAATGAAAACCAATGATTTTGGACCCTGTTTTCATGCGAAATGGCTAAAATAAATGTTTCTCGTTTGTTACACTCAAATAGTGTCTCCTGTCATATGCTGAACTGGTCGCATTGTGGATTTTGCCTAAAACATGAATTTGGACAATGTTCATGGAACTCAGCTTAAAACGTACTTGCAGACTTGAAAACCCTTGCCTATTGTAGAGCGCTCCAGTGCTGAACGAAAACCAATTATTTTGGACCCTGTTTTCATGCGAAATGGCTAAAAGAAATGTTTCACGTTTGTTACACTAAAATAGTGTCTCCTGTCATATGCTGAACAGGTCGCATTGTGGATTTTGCCTAAAACATGATTTTGGACAATGTTCATGGAACTCAGCTTAAAACGTACTTGCAGACTTGAAAACCCTTGCCTATTGTAGAGCGCGCCTGTACTTCCAGTGCTGAACTAAAACCAATGATTTTGGACCCTGTTTTCATGCGAAATGGCTAAAAGAAATGTTTCACATTCGTTACACTCAAACAGTGTCTCCTGTCATATGCTGAACTGGTCGCATTGTGGATTTTGCCTAAAACATGATTTTGGACAATGTTCATTGAACTCAGCTTAAAACGTACTTGCAGACATGAAAACCCTTGCCTATTGTAGAGCGCGCCTGTACTTCCAGAGCTGAACGAAAACCAATTATTTTGGACCCTGTTTTCATGCGAAATGGCTAAAAGAAATGTTTCACGTTCGTTACACTCAAACAGTGTCTCCTGTCATATGCTGAACTGGTCGCATTGTGGATTTTGCCTAAAACATGATTTTTGACAATGTTCATGGAACTCATCTTAAAACGCAATTGCAGACTTGAAAACCCTTGCCTATTGTAGAGCGCGCCTGTACTTCCAGTGCTGAAGGAAAACCAATGATTTTGGATCCTGTTTTCATGCGAAATGGCTAAAAGAAATGTTTCACGTTTGTTACACTCAAACAGTGTCTCCTGTCATATGCTGAACTGGTCGCATTATGGATTTTGCCTAAAACATGATTTTGGACAATGTACATGGAACTCAGCTTAAAACGTACTTGCAGACATGAAAACCCTTGCCTATTGTAGAGCGCGCCTGTACTTCCAGTGCTGAATGAAAACCAATGATTTTGGACCCTGTTTTCATGCGAAATGGCTAAAAGAAATGTTTCACGTTCGTTACACTCAAACAGTGTCTCCTGTCATATGCTGAACTGGTCGCATTGTGGATTTTGCCTAAAACATGAATTTGGACAATGTTCATGGAACTCAGCTTAAAACGTACTTGCAGACTTGAAAACCCTTGCCTATTGTAGAGCGCTCCAGTACTGAACGAAAACCAATTATTTTGGACCCTGTTTTCATGCGAAATGGCTAAAATAAATGTTTCTCGTTTGTTACACTCAAATAGTGTCTCCTGTCATATGCTGAACTGGTCGCATTGTGGATTTGCCTAAAACATGAATTTGGACAATGTTCATGGAACTCAGCTTAAAACGTACTTGCAGACTTGAAAACCCTTGCCTATTGTAGAGCGCTCCAGTGCTGAACGAAAACCAATTATTTTGGACCCTGTTTTCATGCGAAATGGCTAAAAGAAATGTTTCACGTTTGTTACACTAAAATAGTGTCTCCTGTCATATGCTGAACAGGTCGCATTGTGGATTTTGCCTAAAACATGATTTTGGACAATGTTCATGGAACTCAGCTTAAAACGTACTTGCAGACTTGAAAACCCTTGCCTATTGTAGAGCGCGCCTGTACTTCCAGTGCTGAACTAAAACCAATGATTTTGGACCCTGTTTTCATGCGAAATGGCTAAAAGAAATGTTTCACATTCGTTACACTCAAACAGTGTCTCCTGTCATATGCTGAACTGGTCGCATTGTGGATTTTTCCTAAAACATGATTTTGGACAATGTTCATTGAACTCAGCTTAAAACGTACTTGCAGACATGAAAACCCTTGCCTATTGTAGAGCGCGCCTGTACTTCCAGAGCTGAACGAAAACCAATTATTTTGGACCCTGTTTTCATGCGAAATGGCTAAAAGAAATGTTTCACGTTCGTTACACTCAAACAGTGTCTCCTGTCATATGCTGAACTGGTCGCATTGTGGATTTTGCCTAAAACATGATTTTTGACAATGTTCATGGAACTCATCTTAAAACGCAATTGCAGACTTGAAAACCCTTGCCTATTGTAGAGCGCGCCTGTACTTCCAGTGCTGAACGAAAACCAATGATTTTGGACCCTGTTTTCATGCGAAATGGCAAAAATAAATGTTTCTCGTTTGTTACACTCAAATAGTGTCTCCTGTCATATGCTGAACTGGTCGCATTATGGATTTTGCCTAAAACATGATTTTGGACAATGTACATGGAACTCAGCTTAAAACGTACTTGCAGACATGAAAACCCTTGCCTATTGTAGAGCGCGCCTGTACTTCCAGTGCTGAATGAAAACCAATGATTTTGGACCCTGTTTTCATGCGAAATGGCTAAAAGAAATGTTTCACGTTCGTTACACTCAAAAAGTGTCTCCTGTCATATGCTGAACTGGTCGCATTGTGGATTTTGCCTAAAACATGATTTTTGACAATGTTCATGGAACTCATCTTAAAACGCACTTGCAGACTTGAAAACCCTTGCCTATTGTAGAGCGCTCCAGTGCTGAACGAAAACCAATTATTTTGGACCCTGTTTTCATGCGAAATGGCTAAAAGAAATGTTTCACGTTTGTTACACTAAAATAGTGTCTCCTGTCATATGCTGAACAGGTCGCATTGTGGATTTTGCCTAAAACATGATTTTGGACAATGTTCATGGAACTCAGCTTAAAACGTACTTGCAGACTTGAAAACCCTTGCCTATTGTAGAGCGCGCCTGTACTTCCAGTGCTGAACGAAAACCAATGATTTTGGACCCTGTTTTCATTCGAAATGGCTAAAAGAAATGTTTCACGTTCGTTACACTCAAACGGTGTCTCCTGTCATATGCTGAACTGGTCGCATTGTGGATTTTACCTAAAACATGATTTTGGACAATGTTCATTGAACTCAGCTTAAAACGTACTTGCAGACATGAAAACCCTTGCCTATTGTAGAGCGCGCCTGTACTTCCAGTGCTGAACGAAAACCAA
Organism: Coregonus lavaretus; assembly: GCF_964263955.1. Taxonomy (NCBI): domain Eukaryota; kingdom Metazoa; phylum Chordata; class Actinopteri; order Salmoniformes; family Salmonidae; genus Coregonus; species Coregonus lavaretus. Next base: position 129,435 of record NW_028162226.1, on the reverse strand, counting down.
TGATTTTGGACCCTGTTTTCATGCGAAATGGCTAAAAGAAATGTTTCACGTTCATTACACTCAAACAGTGTCTCCTGTCATATGCTGAACTGGTCGCATTGTGGATTTTGCCTAAAACATGATTTTGGACAATGTTCATGGAACTCATCTTAAAACGCACTTGCAGACTTGAAAACCCTTGCCTATTAAAGAGCGCGCCTGTACTTCCAGTGCTGAATGAAAACCAATGATTTTGGACCCTGTTTTCATGCGAAATGGCTAAAATAAATGTTTCTCGTTTGTTACACTCAAATGGTGTCTCCTGTCATATGCTGAACTGGTCGCATTGTGGATTTTGCCTAAAATATGAATTTGGACAATGTTCATGGAACTCAGCTTAAAACGTACTTGCAGACTTGAAAACCCTTGCCTATTGTAGAGCGTTCCAGTGCTGAACGAAAACCAATTATTTTGGACCCTGTTTTCATGCGAAATGGCTAAAAGAAATGTTTCACGTTTGTTACACTAAAATAGTGTCTCCTGTCATATGCTGAACAGGTCGCATTGTGGATTTTGCCTAAAACATGATTTTGGACAATGTTCATGGAACTCAGCTTAAAACGTACTTGCAGACTTGAAAACCCTTGCCTATTGTAGAGCGCGCCTGTACTTCCAGTGCTGAACTAAAACCAATGATTTTGGACCCTGTTTTCATGCGAAATGGCTAAAAGAAATGTTTCACATTCGTTACACTCAAACAGTGTCTCCTGTCATATGCTGAACTGGTCGCATTGTGGATTTTGCCTAAAACATGATTTTGGACAATGTTCATTGAACTCAGCTTAAAACGTACTTGCAGACATGAAAACCCTTGCCTATTGTAGAGCGCACCTGTACTTCAAGAGCTGAACGAAAACCAATTATTTTGGACCCTGTTTTCATGCGAAATGGCTAAAAGAAATGTTTCACGTTCGTTACACTCAAACAGTGTCTCCTGTCATATGCTGAACTGGTCGCATTGTGGATTTTGCCTAAAACATGATTTTTGACAATGTTCATGGAACTCATCTTAAAACGCAATTGCAGACTTGAAAACCCTTGCCTATTGTAGAGCGCGCCTGTACTTCCAGTGCTGAACGAAAACCAATGATTTTGGACCCTGTTTTCATGCGAAATGGCTAAAATAAATGTTTCTCGTTTGTTACACTCAAATAGTGTCTCCTGTCATATGCTGAACTGGTCGCATTATGGATTTTGCCTAAAACATGATTTTGGACAATGTACATGGAACTCAGCTTAAAACGTACTTGCAGACATGAAAACCCTTGCCTATTGTAGAGCGCGCCTGTACTTCCAGTGCTGAATGAAAACCAATGATTTTGGACCCTGTTTTCATGCGAAATGGCTAAAAGAAATGTTTCACGTTTGTTACACTAAAATAGTGTCTCCTGTCATATGCTGAACAGGTCGCATTGTGGATTTTGCCTAAAACATTATTTTGGACAATGTTCATGGAACTCAGCTTAAAACGTACTTGCAGACTTGAAAACCCTTGCCTATTGTAGGTCGCGCCTGTACTTCCAGTGCTGAACGAAAACCAATGATTTTGGACCCTGTTTTCATGCGAAATGGCTAAAATATATGTTTCACGTTTGTTACACTCAAATAGTGTCTGCTGTCATATGCTGAACAGGTCGCATTGTGGATTTTGCCTAAAACATGAATTTGGACAATGTTCATGGAACTCAGCTTAAAACGTACTTGCAGACTTGAAAACCCTTGCCTATTGTAGAGCGCTCCAGTGCTGAACGAAAACCAATTATTTTGGACCCTGTTTTCATGCGAAATGGCTAAAATAAATGTTTATCGTTTGTTACACTCAAATAGTGTCTCCTGTCATATGCTGAACTGGTCGCATTGTGGATTTTGCCTAAAACATGAATTTGGACAATGTTCATGGAACTCAGCTTAAAACGTACTTGCAGACTTGAAAACCCTTGCCTATTGTAGAGCGCTCCAGTGCTGAATGAAAACCAATGATTTTGGACCCTGTTTTCATGCGAAATGGCTAAAAGAAATGTTTCACGTTCGTTACACTCAAACAGTGTCTCCTGTCATATGCTGAACTGGTCGCATTGTGGATTTTGCCTAAAACATGATTTTGGACAATGTTCATTGAACTCAGCTTAAAACGTACTTGCAGACTTGAAAACCCTTGCCTATTGTAGAGCGCGCCTGTACTTACAGTGCTGAACGAAAACCAATGATTTTGGACCCTGTTTTCATGCGAAATGGCTAAAAGAAATGTTTCACGTTCGTTACACTCAAACAGTTTCTCCTGTCATATGCTGAACTGGTCGCATTGTGGATTTTACCTAAAACATGATTTTGGACAATGTTCATTGAACTCAGCTTAAAACGTCCTTGCAGACATGAAAACCCTTGCCTATTGTAGAGCGCGCCTGTACTTCCAGTGCTGAACGAAAACCAATGATTTTGGACCCTGTTTTCATGCGAAATGGCTAAAATAAATGTTTCTCGTTTGTTACACTCAAATGGTGTCTCCTGTCATATGCTGAACTGGTCGCATTGTGGATTTTGCCTAAAATATGAATTTGGACAATGTTCATGGAACTCAGCTTAAAACGTACTTGCAGACTTGAAAACCCTTGCCTATTGTAGAGCGTTCCAGTGCTGAACGAAAACCAATTATTTTGGACCCTGTTTTCATGCGAAATGGCTAAAAGAAATGTTTCACGTTTGTTACACTAAAATAGTGTCTCCTGTCATATGCTGAACAGGTCGCATTGTGGATTTTGCCTAAAACATGATTTTGGACAATGTTCATGGAACTCAGCTTAAAACGTACTTGCAGACTTGAAAACCCTTGCCTATTGTAGAGCGCGCCTGTACTTCCAGTGCTGAACTAAAACCAATGATTTTGGACCCTGTTTTCATGCGAAATGGCTAAAAGAAATGTTTCACATTCGTTACACTCAAACAGTGTCTCCTGTCATATGCTGAACTGGTCGCATTGTGGATTTTGCCTAAAACATGATTTTGGACAATGTTCATTGAACTCAGCTTAAAACGTACTTGCAGACATGAAAACCCTTGCCTATTGTAGAGCGCACCTGTACTTCAAGAGCTGAACGAAAACCAATTATTTTGGACCCTGTTTTCATGCGAAATGGCTAAAAGAAATGTTTCACGTTCGTTACACTCAAACAGTGTCTCCTGTCATATGCTGAACTGGTCGCATTGTGGATTTTGCCTAAAACATGATTTTTGACAATGTTCATGGAACTCATCTTAAAACGCAATTGCAGACTTGAAAACCCTTGCCTATTGTAGAGCGCGCCTGTACTTCCAGTGCTGAACGAAAACCAATGATTTTGGACCCTGTTTTCATGCGAAATGGCTAAAATAAATGTTTCTCGTTTGTTACACTCAAATAGTGTCTCCTGTCATATGCTGAACTGGTCGCATTATGGATTTTGCCTAAAACATGATTTTGGACAATGTACATGGAACTCAGCTTAAAACGTACTTGCAGACATGAAAACCCTTGCCTATTGTAGAGCGCGCCTGTACTTCCAGTGCTGAATGAAAACCAATGATTTTGGACCCTGTTTTCATGCGAAATGGCTAAAAGAAATGTTTCACGTTTGTTACACTAAAATAGTGTCTCCTGTCATATGCTGAACAGGTCGCATTGTGGATTTTGCCTAAAACATTATTTTGGACAATGTTCATGGAACTCAGCTTAAAACGTACTTGCAGACTTGAAAACCCTTGCCTATTGTAGGTCGCGCCTGTACTTCCAGTGCTGAACGAAAACCAATGATTTTGGACCCTGTTTTCATGCGAAATGGCTAAAATATATGTTTCACGTTTGTTACACTCAAATAGTGTCTGCTGTCATATGCTGAACAGGTCGCATTGTGGATTTTGCCTAAAACATGAATTTGGACAATGTTCATGGAACTCAGCTTAAAACGTACTTGCAGACTTGAAAACCCTTGCCTATTGTAGAGCGCTCCAGTGCTGAACGAAAACCAATTATTTTGGACCCTGTTTTCATGCGAAATGGCTAAAATAAATGTTTATCGTTTGTTACACTCAAATAGTGTCTCCTGTCATATGCTGAACTGGTCGCATTGTGGATTTTGCCTAAAACATGAATTTGGACAATGTTCATGGAACTCAGCTTAAAACGTACTTGCAGACTTGAAAACCCTTGCCTATTGTAGAGCGCTCCAGTGCTGAATGAAAACCAATGATTTTGGACCCTGTTTTCATGCGAAATGGCTAAAAGAAATGTTTCACGTTCGTTACACTCAAACAGTGTCTCCTGTCATATGCTGAACTGGTCGCATTGTGGATTTTGCCTAAAACATGATTTTGGACAATGTTCATTGAACTCAGCTTAAAACGTACTTGCAGACTTGAAAACCCTTGCCTATTGTAGAGCGCGCCTGTACTTACAGTGCTGAACGAAAACCAATGATTTTGGACCCTGTTTTCATGCGAAATGGCTAAAAGAAATGTTTCACGTTCGTTACACTCAAACAGTTTCTCCTGTCATATGCTGAACTGGTCGCATTGTGGATTTTACCTAAAACATGATTTTGGACAATGTTCATTGAACTCAGCTTAAAACGTCCTTGCAGACATGAAAACCCTTGCCTATTGTAGAGCGCGCCTGTACTTCCAGTGCTGAACGAAAACCAATGATTTTGGACCCTGTTTTCATGCGAAATGGCTAAAAGAAATGTTTCACGTTCGTTACACTCAAACAGTGTCTCCTGTCATATGCTGAACTGGTCGCATTGTGGATTTTGCCTAAAACATGATTTTGGACAATGTTCATGGAACTCATCTTAAAACGCACTTGCAGACTTGAAAACCCTTGCCTATTAAAGAGCGCGCCTGTACATCCAGTGCTGAATGAAAACCAATGATTTTGGACACTGTTTTCATTCGAAATGGCTAAAATAAATGTTTCTCGTTTGTTACACTCAAATAGTGTCTCCTGTCATATGCTGAACTGGTCGCATTGTGGATTTTGCCTAAAACATGAATTTGGACAATGTTCATGGAACTCAGCTTAAAACGTACTTGCAGACTTGAAAACCCTTGCCTATTGTAGAGCGCTCCAGTGCTGAACGAAAACCAATTATTTTGGACCCTGTTTTCATGCGAAATGGCTAAAAGAAATGTTTCACGTTTGTTACACTAAAATAGTGTCTCCTGTCATATGCTGAACAGGTCGCATTGTGGATTTTGCCTAAAACATGATTTTGGACAATGTTCATGGAACTCAGCTTAAAACGTACTTGCAGACTTGAAAACCCTTGCCTATTGTAGAGCGCGCCTGTACTTCCAGTGCTGAACTAAAACCAATGATTTTGGACCCTGTTTTCATGCGAAATGGCTAAAAGAAATGTTTCACGTTCGTTACACTCAAACAGTGTCTCCTGTCATATGCTGAACTGGTCGCATTGTGGATTTTGCCTAAAACATGATTTTGGACAATGTTCATTGAACTCAGCTTAAAACGTACTTGCAGACATGAAAACCCTTGCCTATTGTAGAGCGCGCCTGTACTTCCAGAGCTGAACGAAAACCAATGATTTTGGACCCTGTTTTCATGCGAAATGGCTAAAATAAATGTTTCTCGTTTGTTACACTCAAATAGTGTCTCCTGTCATATGCTGAACTGGTCGCATTATGGATTTTGCCTAAAACATGATTTTGGACAATGTACATGGAACTCAGCTTAAAACGTACTTGCAGACTTGAAAACCCTTGCCTATTGTAGAGCGCGCCTGTACTTACAGTGCTGAACGAAAACCAATGATTTTGGACCCTGTTTTCATGCGAAATGGCTAAAAGAAATGTTTCACGTTCGTTACACTCAAACAGTGTCTCCTGTCATATGCTGAACTGGTCGCATTGTGGATTTTACCTAAAACATGATTTTGGACAATGTTCATTGAACTCAGCTTAAAACGTCCTTGCAGACATGAAAACCCTTGCCTATTGTAGAGCGCGCCTGTACTTCCAGTGCTGAACGAAAACCAATGATTTTGGACCCTGTTTTCATGCGAAATGGCTAAAAGAAATGTTTCACGTTCGTTACACTCAAACAGTGTCTCCTGTCATATGCTGAACTGGTCGCATTGTGGATTTTGCCTAAAACATGATTTTGGACAATGTTCATGGAACTCATCTTAAAACGCACTTGCAGACTTGAAAACCCTTGCCTATTAAAGAGCGCGCCTGTACATCCAGTGCTGAATGAAAACCAATGATTTTGGACACTGTTTTCATTCGAAATGGCTAAAATAAATGTTTCTCGTTTGTTACACTCAAATAGTGTCTCCTGTCATATGCTGAACTGGTCGCATTGTGGATTTTGCCTAAAACATGAATTTGGACAATGTTCATGGAACTCAGCTTAAAACGTACTTGCAGACTTGAAAACCCTTGCCTATTGTAGAGCGCTCCAGTGCTGAACGAAAACCAATTATTTTGGACCCTGTTTTCATGCGAAATGGCTAAAAGAAATGTTTCACGTTTGTTACACTAAAATAGTGTCTCCTGTCATATGCTGAACAGGTCGCATTGTGGATTTTGCCTAAAACATGATTTTGGACAATGTTCATTGAACTCAGCTTAAAACGTACTTGCAGACATGAAAACCCTTGCCTATTGTAGAGCGCGCCTGTACTTCCAGAGCTGAACGAAAACCAATTATTTTGGACCCTGTTTTCATGCGAAATGGCTAAAAGAAATTTTTCACGTTCGTTACACTCAAACAGTGTCTCCTGTCATATGCTGAACTGGTCGCATTGTGGATTTTGCCTAAAACATGATTTTTGACAATGTTCATGGAACTCATCTTAAAACGCAATTGCAGACTTGAAAACCCTTGCCTATTGTAGAGCGCGCCTGTACTTCCAGTGCTGAACGAAAACCAATGATTTTGGACCCTGTTTTCATGCGAAATGGCTAAAATAAATGTTTCTCGTTTGTTACACTCAAATAGTGTCTCCTGTCATATGCTGAACTGGTCGCATTATGGATTTTGCCTAAAACATGATTTTGGACAATGTTCATGGAACTCAGCTTAAAACGTACTTGCAGACTTGAAAACCCTTGCCTATTGTAGAGCGCGCCTGTACTTCCAGTGCTGAATGAAAACCAATGATTTTGGACCCTGTTTTCATGCGAAATGGCTAAAAGAAATGTTTCACGTTCGTTACACTCAAACAGTGTCTCCTGTCATATGCTGAACTGGTCGCATTGTGGATTTTGCCTAAAACATGATTTTGGACAATGTTCATTGAACTCAGCTTAAAACGTACTTGCAGACTTGAAAACCCTTGCCTATTGTAGAGCGCGCCTGTACTTACAGTGCTGAACGAAAACCAATGATTTTGGACCCTGTTTTCATGCGAAATGGCTAAAAGAAATGTTTCACGTTCGTTACACTCAAACAGTGTCTCCTGTCATATGCTGAACTGGTCGCATTGTGGATTTTACCTAAAACATGATTTTGGACAATGTTCATTGAACTCAGCTTAAAACGTCCTTGCAGACATGAAAACCCTTGCCTATTGTAGAGCGCGCCTGTACTTCCAGTGCTGAACGAAAACCAATGATTTTGGACCCTGTTTTCATGCGAAATGGCTAAAAGAAATGTTTCACGTTCGTTACACTCAAACAGTGTCTCCTGTCATATGCTGAACTGGTCGCATTGTGGATTTTGCCTAAAACATGATTTTTGACAATGTTCATGGAACTCATCTTAAAACGCAATTGCAGACTTGAAAACCCTTGCCTATTGTAGAGCGCGCCTGTACTTCCAGTGCTGAACGAAAACCAATGATTTTGGACCCTGTTTTCATGCGAAATGGCTAAAATAAATGTTTCTCGTTTGTTACACTCAAATAGTGTCTCCTGTCATATGCTGAACTGGTCGCATTATGGATTTTGCCTAAAACATGATTTTGGACAATGTACATGGAACTCAGCTTAAAACGTACTTGCAGACATGAAAACCCTTGCCTATTGTAGAGCGCGCCTGTACTTCCAGTGCTGAACGAAAACCAATGATTTTGGACCCTGTTTTAATGCGAAATGGCTAAAAGAAATGTTTCACGTTCGTTACACTCAAACAGTGTCTCCTGTCATATGCTGAACTGGTCGCATTGTGGATTTTGCCTAAAACATGATTTTGGACAATGTTCATGGAACTCATCTTAAAACGCACTTGCAGACTTGAAAACCCTTGCCTATTAAAGAGCGCGCCTGTACTTCCAGTGCTGAATGAAAACCAATGATTTTGGACCCTGTTTTCATGCGAAATGGCTAAAATAAATGTTTCTCGTTTGTTACACTCAAATAGTGTCTCCTGTCATATGCTGAACTGGTCGCATTGTGGATTTTGCCTAAAACATGAATTTGGACAATGTTCATGGAACTCAGCTTAAAACGTACTTGCAGACTTGAAAACCCTTGCCTATTGTAGAGCGCGCCTGTACTTCCAGAGCTGAACGAAAACCAATGATTTTGGACCCTGTTTTCATGCGAAATGGCTAAAATAAATGTTTCTCGTTTGTTACACTCAAATAGTGTCTCCTGTCATATGCTGAACTGGTCGCATTGTGGATTTTGCCTAAAACATGATTTTGGACAATGTTCATGGAACTCAGTACTTGCAGACATGAAAACCCTTGCCTATTGTAGAGCGCGCCTGTACTTCCAGTGCTGAATGAAAACCAATGATTTTGGACCCTGTTTTCATGCGAAATGGCTAAAATAAATGTTTCTCGTTTGTTACACTCAAATAGTGTCTCCTGTCATATGCTGAACTGGTCGCATTGTGGATTTTGCCTAAAACATGATTTTTGACAATGTTCATGGAACTCATCTTAAAACGCAATTGCAGACTTGAAAACCCTTGCCTATTGTAGAGCGCGCCTGTACTTCCAGTGCTGAACGAAAACCAATGATTTTGGACCCTGTTTTCATGCGAAAAGGCTAAAATAAATGTTTCTCGTTTGTTACACTCAAATAGTGTCTCCTGTCATATGCTGAACTGGTCGCATTATGGATTTTGCCTAAAACATGATTTTGGACAATGTACATGGAACTCAGCTTAAAACGTACTTGCAGACATGAAAACCCTTGCCTATTGTAGAGCGCGCCTGTACTTCCAGTGCTGAACGAAAACCAATGATTTTGGACCCTGTTTTAATGCGAAATGGCTAAAAGAAATGTTTCACGTTCGTTACACTCAAACAGTGTCTCCTGTCATATGCTGAACTGGTCGCATTGTGGATTTTGCCTAAAACATGATTTTGGACAATGTTCATGGAACTCATCTTAAAACGCACTTGCAGACTTGAAAACCCTTGCCTATTAAAGAGCGCGCCTGTACTTCCAGTGCTGAATGAAAACCAATGATTTTGGACCCTGTTTTCATGCGAAATGGCTAAAATAAATGTTTCTCGTTTGTTACACTCAAATAGTGTCTCCTGTCATATGCTGAACTGGTCGCATTGTGGATTTTGCCTAAAACATGATTTTGGACAATGTTCATGGAACTCAGTACTTGCAGACATGAAAACCCTTGCCTATTGTAGAGCGCGCCTGTACTTCCAGTGCTGAATGAAAACCAATGATTTTGGACCCTGTTTTCATGCGAAATGGCTAAAATAAATGTTTCTCGTTTGTTACACTCAAATAGTGTCTCCTGTCATATGCTGAACTGGTCGCATTGTGGATTTTGCCTAAAACATGATTTTTGACAATGTTCATGGAACTCATCTTAAAACGCAATTGCAGACTTGAAAACCCTTGCCTATTGTAGAGCGCGCCTGTACTTCCAGTGCTGAACGAAAACCAATGATTTTGGACCCTGTTTTCATGCGAAAAGGCTAAAATAAATGTTTCTCGTTTGTTACACTCAAATAGTGTCTCCTGTCATATGCTGAACTGGTCGCATTGTGGATTTTGCCTAAAACATGATTTTGGACAATGTTCATGGAACTCAGTACTTGCAGACATGAAAACCCTTGCCTATTGTAGAGCGCGCCTGTACTTCCAGTGCTGAATGAAAACCAATGATTTTGGACCCTCTTTTCATGCGAAATGGCTAAAAGAAATGTTTCACGTTCGTTACACTCAAACAGTGTCTCCTGTCATATGCTGAAATGGTCGCATTGTGGATTTTGCCTAAAACATGAATTTGGACAATGTTCATGGAACTCATCTTAAAACGCACTTGCAGACTTGAAAACCCTTGCCTATTGTAGTGCGCGCCTGTACTTCCAGTGCTGAACGAAAACCAATGATTTTGGACCCTGTTTTCATGCGAAATGGCTAAGATAAATGTTTCTCGTTTGTTACACTCAAATAGTGTCTCCTGTCATATGCTGAACTGGTCGCATTGTGGATTTTGCCTAAAACATGATTTTGGACAATGTTCATGGAACTCAGCTTAAAACGTACTTGCAGACATGAAAACCCTTGCCTATTGTAGAGCGCGCCTGTACTTCCAGAGCTGAACGAAAACCAGTGATTTTGGACCCTGTTTTCATGCGAAATGGCTAAAAGAAATGTTTCACGTTCATTACACTCAAACAGTGTCTCCTGTCATATGCTGAACTGGTCGCATTGTGGATTTTGCCTAAAACATGATTTTGGACAATGTTCATGGAACTCATCTTAAAACGCACTTGCAGACTTGAAAACCCTTGCCTATTAAAGAGCGCGCCTGTACTTCCAGTGCTGAATGAAAACCAATGATTTTGGACCCTGTTTTCATGCGAAATGGCTAAAATAAATGTTTCTCGTTTGTTACACTCAAATAGTGTCTCCTGTCATATGCTGAACTGGTCGCATTGTGGATTTTGCCTAAAACATGAATTTGGACAATGTTCATGGAACTCAGCTTAAAACGTACTTGCAGACTTGAAAACCCTTGCCTATTGTAGAGCGCTCCAGTGCTGAACGAAAACCAATTATTTTGGACCCTGTTTTCATGCGAAATGGCTAAAAGAAATGTTTCACGTTTGTTACACTAAAATAGTGTCTCCTGTCATATGCTGAACAGGTCGCATTGTGGATTTTGCCTAAAACATGATTTTGGACAATGTTCATGGAACTCAGCTTAAAACGTACTTGCAGACTTGAAAACCCTTGCCTATTGTAGAGCGCGCCTGTACTTCCAGTGCTGAACTAAAACCAATGATTTTGGACCCTGTTTTCATGCGAAATGGCTAAAAGAAATGTTTCACGTTCGTTACACTCAAACAGTGTCTCCTGTCATATGCTGAACTGGTCGCATTGTGGATTTTGCCTAAAACATGATTTTGGACAATGTTCATGGAACTCAGCTTAAAACGTACTTGCAGACATGAAAACCCTTGCCTATTGTAGAGCGCGCCTGTACTTCCAGTGCTGAATGAAAACCAATGATTTTGGACCCTGTTTTCATGCGAAATGGCTAAAAGAAATGTTTCACGTTCGTTACACTCAAACAGTGTCTCCTGTCATATGCTGAACTGGTCGCATTGTGGATTTTGCCTAAAACATGATTTTGGACAATGTTCATTGAACTCAGCTTAAAACGTACTTGCAGACTTGAAAACCCTTGCCTATTGTAGAGCGCGCCTGTACTTACAGTGCTGAACGAAAACCAATGATTTTGGACCCTGTTTTCATGCGAAATGGCTAAAAGAAATGTTTCACGTTCGTTACACTCAAACAGTGTCTCCTGTCATATGCTGAACTGGTCGCATTGTGGATTTTACCTAAAACATGATTTTGGACAATGTTCATTGAACTCAGCTTAAAACGTACTTGCAGACATGAAAACCCTTGCCTATTGTAGAGCGCGCCTGTACTTCCAGTGCTGAACGAAAACCAATGATTTTGGACCCTGTTTTCATGCGAAATGGCTAAAAGAAATGTTTCACGTTCGTTACACTCAAACAGTGTCTCCTGTCATATGCTGAACTGGTCGCATTGTGGATTTTGCCTAAAACATGATTTTGGACAATGTTCATGGAACTCATCTTAAAACGCACTTGCAGACTTGAAAACCCTTGCCTATTAAAGAGCGCGCCTGTACTTCCAGTGCTGAACGAAAACCAATTATTTTGGACCCTGTTTTCATGCGAAATGGCTAAAAGAAATGTTTCACGTTTGTTACACTAAAATAGTGTCTCCTGTCATATGCTGAACAGGTCGCATTGTGGATTTTGCCTAAAACATGATTTTGGACAATGTTCATGGAACTCAGCTTAAAACGTACTTGCAGACTTGAAAAACCTTGCCTATTGTAGAGCGCGCCTGTACTTCCAGTGCTGAACTAAAACCAATGATTTTGGACCCTGTTTTCATGCGAAATGGCTAAAAGAAATGTTTCACGTTCGTTACACTCAAACAGTGTCTCCTGTCATATGCTGAACTGGTCGCATTGTGGATTTTGCCTAAAACATGATTTTTGACAATGTTAATGGAACTCATCTTAAAACGCAATTGCAGACTTGAAAACCCTTGCCTATTGTAGAGCGCGCCTGTACTTCCAGTGCTGAACGAAAACCAATGATTTTGGACCCTGTTTTCATGCGAAATGGCTAAAATAAATGTTTCTCGTTTGTTACACTCAAATAGTGTCTCCTGTCATATGCTGAACTGGTCGCATTGTGGATTTTGCCTAAAACATGATTTTGGACAATGTTCATGGAACTCAGTACTTGCAGACATGAAAACCCTTGCCTATTGTAGAGCGCGCCTGTACTTCCAGTGCTGAATGAAAACCAATGATTTTGGACCCTCTTTTCATGCGAAATGGCTAAAAGAAATGTTTCACGTTCGTTACACTCAAACAGTGTCTCCTGTCATATGCTGAAATGGTCGCATTGTGGATTTTGCCTAAAACATGATTTTGGACAATGTTCATTGAACTCAGCTTAAAACGTACTTGCAGACTTGAAAACCCTTGCCTATTGTAGAGCGTGCCTGTACTTCCAGAGCTGAACGAAAACCAATTATTTTGGACCCTGTTTTCATGCGAAATGGCTAAAAGAAATGTTTCACGTTCGTTACACTCAAACAGTGTCTCCTGTCATATGCTGAACTGGTCGCATTGTGGAATTTGCCTAAAACATGATTTTTGACAATGTTCATGGAACTCATCTTAAAACGCACTTGCAGACTTGAAAACCCTTGCCTATTGTAGAGCGCGCCTGTACTTCCAGTGCTGAACGAAAACCAATGATTTTGGACCCTGTTTTCATGCGAAATGGCTAAGATAAATGTTTCTCGTTTGTTACACTCAAATAGTGTCTCCTGTCATATGCTGAACTGGTCGCATTGTGGATTTTGCCTAAAACATGATTTTGGACAATGTTCATGGAACTCAGCTTAAAACGTACTTGCAGACATGAAAACCCTTGCCTATTGTAGAGCGCGCCTGTACTTCCAGAGCTGAACGAAAACCAATGATTTTGGACCCTGTTTTCATGCGAAATGGCTAAAAGAAATGTTTCACGTTCATTACACTCAAACAGTGTCTCCTGTCATATGCTGAACTGGTCGCATTGTGGATTTTGCCTAAAACATGATTTTGGACAATGTTCATGGAACTCATCTTAAAACGCACTTGCAGACTTGAAAACCCTTGCCTATTAAAGAGCGCGCCTGTACTTCCAGTGCTGAATGAAAACCAATGATTTTGGACCCTGTTTTCATGCGAAATGGTTAAAATAAATGTTTCTCGTTTGTTACACTCAAATAGTGTCTCCTGTCATATGCTGAACTGGTCGCATTGTGGATTTTGCCTAAAACATGATTTTGGACAATGTTCATGGAACTCAGCTTAAAACGTACTTGCAGACATGAAAACCCTTGCCTATTGTAGAGCGCGCCTGTACTTCCAGAGCTGAACGAAAACCAATGATTTTGGACCCTGTTTTCATGCGAAATGGCTAAAAGAAATGTTTCACGTTCATTACACTCAAACAGTGTCTCCTGTCATATGCTGAACTGGTCGCATTGTGGATTTTGCCTAAAACATGATTTTGGACAATGTTCATGGAACTCATCTTAAAACGCACTTGCAGACTTGAAAACCCTTGCCTATTAAAGAGCGCGCCTGTACTTCCAGTGCTGAATGAAAACCAATGATTTTGGACCCTGTTTTCATGCGAAATGGCTAAAATAAATGTTTCTCGTTTGTTACACTCAAATAGTGTCTCCTGTCATATGCTGAACTGGTCGCATTGTGTATTTTGCCTAAAACATGAATTTGGACAATGTTCATGGAACTCAGCTTAAAACGTACTTGCAGACTTGAAAACCCTTGCCTATTGTAGAGCGCTCCAGTGCTGAACGAAAACCAATTATTTTGGACCCTGTTTTCATGCGAAATGGCTAAAAGAAATGTTTCACGTTTGTTACACTAAAATAGTGTCTCCTGTCATATGCTGAACAGGTCGCATTGTGGATTTTGCCTAAAACATGATTTTGGACAATGTTCATGGAACTCAGCTTAAAACGTACTTGCAGACATGAAAACCCTTGCCTATTGTAGAGCGCGCCTGTACTTCCAGTGCTGAATGAAAACCAATGATTTTGGACCCTGTTTTCATGCGAAATGGCTAAAAGAAATGTTTCACGTTCGTTGCACTCAAACAGTGTCTCCTGTCATATGCTGAACTGGTCGCATTGTGGATTTTGCCTAAAACATGATTTTGGACAATGTTCATTGAACTCAGCTTAAAACGTACTTGCAGACTTGAAAACCCTTGCCTATTGTAGAGCGCGCCTGTACTTACAGTGCTGAACGAAAACCAATGATTTTGGACCCTGTTTTCATGCGAAATGGCTAAAAGAAATGTTTCACGTTCGTTACACTCAAACAGTGTCTCCTGTCATATGCTGAACTGGTCGCATTGTGGATTTTACCTAAAACATGATTTTGGACAATGTTCATTGAACTAAGCTTAAAACGTACTTGCAGACTTGAAAACCCTTGCCTATTGTAGAGCGCGCCTGTACTTCCAGTGCTGAACGAAAACCAATGATTTTGGACCCTGTTTTCATGCGAAATGGCTAAAAGAAATGTTTCACGTTCGTTACACTCAAACAGTGTCTCCTGTCATATGCTGAACTGGTCGCATTGTGGATTTTGCCTAAAACATGATTTTTGACAATGTTAATGGAACTCATCTTAAAACGCAATTGCAGACTTGAAAACCCTTGCCTATTGTAGAGCGCGCCTGTACTTCCAGTGCTGAACGAAAACCAATGATTTTGGACCCTGTTTTCATGCGAAATGGCTAAAATAAATGTTTCTCGTTTGTTACACTCAAATAGTGTCTCCTGTCATATGCTGAACTGGTCGCATTGTGGATTTTGCCTAAAACATGATTTTGGACAATGTTCATGGAACTCAGTACTTGCAGACATGAAAACCCTTGCCTATTGTAGAGCGCGCCTGTACTTCCAGTGCTGAATGAAAACCAATGATTTTGGACCCTCTTTTCATGCGAAATGGCTAAAAGAAATGTTTCACGTTCGTTACACTCAAACAGTGTCTCCTGTCATATGCTGAAATGGTCGCATTGTGGATTTTGCCTAAAACATGATTTTGGACAATGTTCATTGAACTCAGCTTAAAACGTACTTGCAGACTTGAAAACCCTTGCCTATTGTAGAGCGTGCCTGTACTTCCAGAGCTGAACGAAAACCAATTATTTTGGACCCTGTTTTCATGCGAAATGGCTAAAAGAAATGTTTCACGTTCGTTACACTCAAACAGTGTCTCCTGTCATATGCTGAACTGGTCGCATTGTGGAATTTGCCTAAAACATGATTTTTGACAATGTTCATGGAACTCATCTTAAAACGCACTTGCAGACTTGAAAACCCTTGCCTATTGTAGAGCGCGCCTGTACTTCCAGTGCTGAACGAAAACCAATGATTTTGGACCCTGTTTTCATGCGAAATGGCTAAGATAAATGTTTCTCGTTTGTTACACTCAAATAGTGTCTCCTGTCATATGCTGAACTGGTCGCATTGTGGATTTTGCCTAAAACATGATTTTGGACAATGTTCATGGAACTCAGCTTAAAACGTACTTGCAGACATGAAAACCCTTGCCTATTGTAGAGCGCGCCTGTACTTCCAGAGCTGAACGAAAACCAATGATTTTGGACCCTGTTTTCATGCGAAATGGCTAAAAGAAATGTTTCACGTTCATTACACTCAAACAGTGTCTCCTGTCATATGCTGAACTGGTCGCATTGTGGATTTTGCCTAAAACATGATTTTGGACAATGTTCATGGAACTCATCTTAAAACGCACTTGCAGACTTGAAAACCCTTGCCTATTAAAGAGCGCGCCTGTACTTCCAGTGCTGAATGAAAACCAATGATTTTGGACCCTGTTTTCATGCGAAATGGTTAAAATAAATGTTTCTCGTTTGTTACACTCAAATAGTGTCTCCTGTCATATGCTGAACTGGTCGCATTGTGGATTTTGCCTAAAACATGATTTTGGACAATGTTCATGGAACTCAGCTTAAAACGTACTTGCAGACATGAAAACCCTTGCCTATTGTAGAGCGCGCCTGTACTTCCAGAGCTGAACGAAAACCAATGATTTTGGACCCTGTTTTCATGCGAAATGGCTAAAAGAAATGTTTCACGTTCATTACACTCAAACAGTGTCTCCTGTCATATGCTGAACTGGTCGCATTGTGGATTTTGCCTAAAACATGATTTTGGACAATGTTCATGGAACTCATCTTAAAACGCACTTGCAGACTTGAAAACCCTTGCCTATTAAAGAGCGCGCCTGTACTTCCAGTGCTGAATGAAAACCAATGATTTTGGACCCTGTTTTCATGCGAAATGGCTAAAATAAATGTTTCTCGTTTGTTACACTCAAATAGTGTCTCCTGTCATATGCTGAACTGGTCGCATTGTGTATTTTGCCTAAAACATGAATTTGGACAATGTTCATGGAACTCAGCTTAAAACGTACTTGCAGACTTGAAAACCCTTGCCTATTGTAGAGCGCTCCAGTGCTGAACGAAAACCAATTATTTTGGACCCTGTTTTCATGCGAAATGGCTAAAAGAAATGTTTCACGTTTGTTACACTAAAATAGTGTCTCCTGTCATATGCTGAACAGGTCGCATTGTGGATTTTGCCTAAAACATGATTTTGGACAATGTTCATGGAACTCAGCTTAAAACGTACTTGCAGACATGAAAACCCTTGCCTATTGTAGAGCGCGCCTGTACTTCCAGTGCTGAATGAAAACCAATGATTTTGGACCCTGTTTTCATGCGAAATGGCTAAAAGAAATGTTTCACGTTCGTTGCACTCAAACAGTGTCTCCTGTCATATGCTGAACTGGTCGCATTGTGGATTTTGCCTAAAACATGATTTTGGACAATGTTCATTGAACTCAGCTTAAAACGTACTTGCAGACTTGAAAACCCTTGCCTATTGTAGAGCGCGCCTGTACTTACAGTGCTGAACGAAAACCAATGATTTTGGACCCTGTTTTCATGCGAAATGGCTAAAAGAAATGTTTCACGTTCGTTACACTCAAACAGTGTCTCCTGTCATATGCTGAACTGGTCGCATTGTGGATTTTACCTAAAACATGATTTTGGACAATGTTCATTGAACTAAGCTTAAAACGTACTTGCAGACTTGAAAACCCTTGCCTATTGTAGAGCGCGCCTGTACTTCCAGTGCTGAACGAAAACCAATGATTTTGGACCCTGTTTTCATGCGAAATGGCTAAAAGAAATGTTTCACGTTCGTTACACTCAAACAGTGTCTCCTGTCATATGCTGAACTGGTCGCATTGTGGATTTTGCCTAAAACATGATTTTGGACAATGTTCATGGAACTCATCTTAAAACGCACTTGCAGACTTGAAAACCCTTGCCTATTAAAGAGCGCGCCTGTACTTCCAGTGCTGAATGAAAACCAATGATTTTGGACCCTGTTTTCATGCGAAATGGCTAAAATAAATGTTTCTCGTTTGTTACACTCAAATAGTGTCTCCTGTCATATGCTGAACTGGTCGCATTGTGGATTTTGCCTAAAACATGAATTTGGACAATGTTCATGGAACTCAGCTTAAAACGTACTTGCAGACTTGAAAACCCTTGCCTATTGTAGAGCGCTCCAGTGCTGAACGAAAACCAATTATTTTGGACCCTGTTTTCATGCGAAATGGCTAAAAGAAATGTTTCACGTTTGTTACACTAAAATAGTGTCTCCTGTCATATGCTGAACAGGTCGCATTGTGGATTTTGCCTAAAACATGATTTTGGACAATGTTCATGGAACTCAGCTTAAAACGTACTTGCAGACTTGAAAACCCTTGCCTATTGTAGAGCGCGCCTGTACTTCCAGTGCTGAACTAAAACCAATGATTTTGGACCCTGTTTTCATGCGAAATGGCTAAAAGAAATGTTTCACATTCGTTACACTCAAACAGTGTCTCCTGTCATATGCTGAACTGGTCGCATTGTGGATTTTGCCTAAAACATGATTTTGGACAATGTTCATTGAACTCAGCTTAAAACGTACTTGCAGACATGAAAACCCTTGCCTATTGTAGAGCGCGCCTGTACTTCCAGAGCTGAACGAAAACCAATTATTTTGGACCCTGTTTTCATGCGAAATGGCTAAAAGAAATGTTTCTCGTTTGTTACACTCAAATAGTGTCTCCTGTCATATGCTGAACTGGTCGCATTATGGATTTTGCCTAAAACATGATTTTGGACAATGTACATGGAACTCAGCTTAAAACGTACTTGCAGACATGAAAACCCTTGCCTATTGTAGAGCGCGCCTGTACTTCCAGTGCTGAATGAAAACCAATGATTTTGGACCCTGTTTTCATGCGAAATGGCTAAAAGAAATGTTTCACGTTCGTTACACTCAAACAGTGTCTCCTGTCATATGCTGAACTGGTCGCATTGTGGATTTTGCCTAAAACATGATTTTTGACAATGTTAATGGAACTCATCTTAAAACGCAATTGCAGACTTGAAAACCCTTGCCTATTGTAGAGCGCGCCTGTACTTCCAGTGCTGAACGAAAACCAATGATTTTGGACCCTGTTTTCATGCGAAATGGCTAAAATAAATGTTTCTCGTTTGTTACACTCAAATAGTGTCTCCTGTCATATGCTGAACTGGTCGCATTGTGGATTTTGCCTAAAACATGATTTTGGACAATGTTCATGGAACTCAGTACTTGCAGACATGAAAACCCTTGCCTATTGTAGAGCGCGCCTGTACTTCCAGTGCTGAATGAAAACCAATGATTTTGGACCCTCTTTTCATGCGAAATGGCTAAAAGAAATGTTTCACGTTCGTTACACTCAAACAGTGTCTCCTGTCATATGCTGAAATGGTCGCATTGTGGATTTTGCCTAAAACATGATTTTGGACAATGTTCATTGAACTCAGCTTAAAACGTACTTGCAGACTTGAAAACCCTTGCCTATTGTAGAGCGTGCCTGTACTTCCAGAGCTGAACGAAAACCAATTATTTTGGACCCTGTTTTCATGCGAAATGGCTAAAAGAAATGTTTCACGTTCGTTACACTCAAACAGTGTCTCCTGTCATATGCTGAACTGGTCGCATTGTGGATTTTGCCTAAAACATGATTTTTGACTATGTTCATGGAACTCATCTTAAAACGCACTTGCAGACTTGAAAACCCTTGCCTATTGTAGAGCGCGCCTGTACTTCCAGTGCTGAACGAAAACCAATGATTTTGGACCCTGTTTTCATGCGAAATGGCTAAGATAAATGTTTCTCGTTTGTTACACTCAAATAGTGTCTCCTGTCATATGCTGAACTGGTCGCATTGTGGATTTTGCCTAAAACATGATTTTGGACAATGTTCATGGAACTCAGCTTAAAACGTACTTGCAGACATGAAAACCCTTGCCTATTGTAGAGCGCGCCTGTACTTCCAGAGCTGAACGAAAACCAATGATTTTGGACCCTGTTTTCATGCGAAATGGCTAAAAGAAATGTTTCACGTTCATTACACTCAAACAGTGTCTCCTGTCATATGCTGAACTGGTCGCATTGTGGATTTTGCCTAAAACATGATTTTGGACAATGTTCATGGAACTCATCTTAAAACGCACTTGCAGACTTGAAAACCCTTGCCTATTAAAGAGCGCGCCTGTACTTCCAGTGCTGAATGAAAACCAATGATTTTGGACCCTGTTTTCATGCGAAATGGCTAAAATAAATGTTTCTCGTTTGTTACACTCAAATAGTGTCTCCTGTCATATGCTGAACTGGTCGCATTGTGGATTTTGCCTAAAACATGAATTTGGACAATGTTCATGGAACTCAGCTTAAAACGTACTTGCAGACTTGAAAACCCTTTTCTATTGTAGAGCGCTCCAGTGCTGAACGAAAACCAATTATTTTGGACCCTGTTTTCATGCGAAATGGCTAAAAGAAATGTTTCACGTTTGTTACACTAAAATAGTGTCTCCTGTCATATGCTGAACAGGTCGCATTGTGGATTTTGCCTAAAACATGATTTTGGACAATGTTCATGGAACTCAGCTTAAAACGTACTTGCAGACATGAAAACCCTTGCCTATTGTAGAGCGCGCCTGTACTTCCAGTGCTGAATGAAAACCAATGATTTTGGACCCTGTTTTCATGCGAAATGGCTAAAAGAAATGTTTCACGTTCGTTACACTCAAACAGTGTCTCCTGTCATATGCTGAACTGGTCGCATTGTGGATTTTGCCTAAAACATGATTTTGGACAATGTTCATTGAACTCAGCTTAAAACGTACTTGCAGACTTGAAAACCCTTGCCTATTGTAGAGCGCGCCTGTACTTACAGTGCTGAACGAAAACCAATGATTTTGGACCCTGTTTTCATGCGAAATGGCTAAAAGAAATGTTTCACGTTCGTTACACTCAAACAGTGTCTCCTGTCATATGCTGAACTGGTCGCATTGTGGATTTTACCTAAAACATGATTTTGGACAATGTTCATTGAACTAAGCTTAAAACGTACTTGCAGACTTGAAAACCCTTGCCTATTGTAGAGCGCGCCTGTACTTCCAGTGCTGAACGAAAACCAATGATTTTGGACCCTGTTTTCATGCGAAATGGCTAAAAGAAATGTTTCACGTTCGTTACACTCAAACAGTGTCTCCTGTCATATGCTGAACTGGTCGCATTGTGGATTTTGCCTAAAACATGATTTTGGACAATGTTCATGGAACTCATCTTAAAACGCACTTGCAGACTTGAAAACCCTTGCCTATTAAAGAGCGCGCCTGTACTTCCAGTGCTGAATGAAAACCAATGATTTTGGACCCTGTTTTCATGCGAAATGGCTAAAATAAATGTTTCTCGTTTGTTACACTCAAATAGTGTCTCCTGTCATATGCTGAACTGGTCGCATTGTGGATTTTGCCTAAAACATGAATTTGGACAATGTTCATGGAACTCAGCTTAAAACGTACTTGCAGACTTGAAAACCCTTGCCTATTGTAGAGCGCTCCAGTGCTGAACGAAAACCAATTATTTTGGACCCTGTTTTCATGCGAAATGGCTAAAAGAAATGTTTCACGTTCGTTACACTCAAACAGTGTCTCCTGTCATATGCTGAACTGGTCGCATTGTGGATTTTGCCTAAAACATGATTTTTGACAATGTTCATGGAACTCATCTTAAAACGCACTTGCAGACTTGAAAACCCTTGCCTATTGTAGAGCGCGCCTGTACTTCCAGTGCTGAACGAAAACCAATGATTTTGGACCCTGTTTTCATGCGAAATGGCTAAGATAAATGTTTCTCGTTTGTTACACTCAAATAGTGTCTCCTGTCATATGCTGAACTGGTCGCATTGTGGATTTTGCCTAAAACATGATTTTGGACAATGTTCATGGAACTCAGCTTAAAACGTACTTGCAGACATGAAAACCCTTGCCTATTGTAGAGCGCGCCTGTACTTCCAGAGCTGAACGAAAACCAATGATTTTGGACCCTGTTTTCATGCGAAATGGCTAAAAGAAATGTTTCACGTTCACTACACTCAAACAGTGTCTCCTGTCATATGCTGAACTGGTCGCATTGTGGATTTTGCCTAAAACATGATTTTGGACAATGTTCATGGAACTCATCTTAAAACGCACTTGCAGACTTGAAAACCCTTGCCTATTAATGAGCGCGCCTGTACTTCCAGTGCTGAATGAAAACCAATGATTTTGGACCCTGTTTTCATGCGAAATGGCTAAAATAAATGTTTCTCGTTTGTTACACTCAAATAGTGTCTCCTGTCATATGCTGAACTGGTCGCATTGTGGATTTTGCCTAAAACATGAATTTGGACAATGTTCATGGAACTCAGCTTAAAACGTACTTGCAGACTTGAAAACCCTTGCCTATTGTAGAGCGCTCCAGTGCTGAACGAAAACCAATTATTTTGGACCCTGTTTTCATGCGAAATGGCTAAAAGAAATGTTTCACGTTTGTTACACTAAAATAGTGTCTCCTGTCATATGCTGAACAGGTCGCATTGTGGATTTTGCCTAAAACATGATTTTGGACAATGTTCATGGAACTCAGCTTAAAACGTACTTGCAGACTTGAAAACCCTTGCCTATTGTAGAGCGCGCCTGTACTTCCAGTGCTGAACTAAAACCAATGATTTTGGACCCTGTTTTCATGCGAAATGGCTAAAATAAATGTTTCACGTTCGTTACACTCAAACAGTGTCTCCTGTCATATGCTGAACTGGTCGCATTGTTGATTTTGCCTAAAACATGATTTTGGACAATGTTCATGGAACTCAGCTTAAAACGTACTTGCAGACATGAAAACCCTTGCCTATTGTAGAGCGCGCCTGTACTTCCAGTGCTGAATGAAAACCAATGATTTTGGACCCTGTTTTCATGCGAAATGGCTAAAAGAAATGTTTCACGTTCGTTACACTCAAACAGTGTCTCCTGTCATATGCTGAACTGGTCGCATTGTGGATTTTGCCTAAAACATGATTTTGGACAATGTTCATTGAACTCAGCTTAAAACGTACTTGCAGACTTGAAAACCCTTGCCTATTGTAGAGCGCGCCTGTACTTACAGTGCTGAACGAAAACCAATGATTTTGGACCCTGTTTTCATGCGAAATGGCTAAAAGAAATGTTTCACGTTCGTTACACTCAAACAGTGTCTCCTGTCATATGCTGAACTGGTCGCATTGTGGATTTTACCTAAAACATGATTTTGGACAATGTTCATTGAACTAAGCTTAAAACGTACTTGCAGACTTGAAAACCCTTGCCTATTGTAGAGCGCGCCTGTACTTCCAGTGCTGAACGAAAACCAATGATTTTGGACCCTGTTTTCATGCGAAATGGCTAAAAGAAATGTTTCACGTTCGTTACACTCAAACAGTGTCTCCTGTCATATGCTGAACTGGTCGCATTGTGGATTTTGCCTAAAACATGATTTTGGACAATGTTCATGGAACTCAGCTTAAAACGTACTTGCAGACTTGAAAACCCTTGCCTATTGTAGAGCGCGCCTGTACTTCCAGTGCTGAACTAAAACCAATGATTTTGGACCCTGTTTTCATGCGAAATGGCTAAAAGAAATGTTTCACATTCGTTACACTCAAACAGTGTCTCCTGTCATATGCTGAACTGGTCGCATTGTGGATTTTGCCTAAAACATGATTTTGGACAATGTTCATTGAACTCAGCTTAAAACGTACTTGCAGACATGAAAACCCTTGCCTATTGTAGAGCGCGCCTGTACTTCCAGAGCTGAACGAAAACCAATTATTTTGGACCCTGTTTTCATGCGAAATGGCTAAAAGAAATGTTTCTCGTTTGTTACACTCAAATAGTGTCTCCTGTCATATGCTGAACTGGTCGCATTATGGATTTTGCCTAAAACATGATTTTGGACAATGTACATGGAACTCAGCTTAAAACGTACTTGCAGACATGAAAACCCTTGCCTATTGTAGAGCGCGCCTGTACTTCCAGTGCTGAACGAAAACCAATGATTTTGGACCCTGTTTTCATGCGAAATGGCTAAAATAAATGTTTCTCGTTTGTTACACTCAAATAGTGTCTCCTGTCATATGCTGAACTGGTCGCATTGTGGATTTTGCCTAAAACATGATTTTGGACAATGTTCATGGAACTCAGTACTTGCAGACATGAAAACCCTTGCCTATTGTAGAGCGCGCCTGTACTTCCAGTGCTGAATGAAAACCAATGATTTTGGACCCTCTTTTCATGCGAAATGGCTAAAAGAAATGTTTCACGTTCGTTACACTCAAACAGTGTCTCCTGTCATATGCTGAACTGGTCGCATTGTGGATTTTGCCTAAAACATGATTTTTGACAATGTTCATGGAACTCATCTTAAAACGCACTTGCAGACTTGAAAACCCTTGCCTATTGTAGAGCGCGCCTGTACTTCCAGTGCTGAACGAAAACCAATGATTTTGGACCCTGTTTTCATGCGAAATGGCTAAGATAAATGTTTCTCGTTTGTTACACTCAAATAGTGTCTCCTGTCATATGCTGAACTGGTCGCATTGTGGATTTTGCCTAAAACATGATTTTGGACAATGTTCATGGAACTCAGCTTAAAACGTACTTGCAGACATGAAAACCCTTGCCTATTGTAGAGCGCGCCTGTACTTCCAGAGCTGAACGAAAACCAATGATTTTGGACCCTGTTTTCATGCGAAATGGCTAAAAGAAATGTTTCACGTTCATTACACTCAAACAGTGTCTCCTGTCATATGCTGAACTGGTCGCATTGTGGATTTTGCCTAAAACATGATTTTGGACAATGTTCATGGAACTCATCTTAAAACGCACTTGCAGACTTGAAAACCCTTGCCTATTAAAGAGCGCGCCTGTACTTCCAGTGCTGAATGAAAACCAATGATTTTGGACCCTGTTTTCATGCGAAATGGCTAAAATAAATGTTTCTCGTTTGTTACACTCAAATAGTGTCTCCTGTCATATGCTGAACTGGTCGCATTGTGGATTTTGCCTAAAACATGAATTTGGACAATGTTCATGGAACTCAGCTTAAAACGTACTTGCAGACTTGAAAACCCTTGCCTATTGTAGAGCGCTCCAGTGCTGAACGAAAACCAATTATTTTGGACCCTGTTTTCATGCGAAATGGCTAAAAGAAATGTTTCACGTTTGTTACACTAAAATAGTGTCTCCTGTCATATGCTGAACAGGTCGCATTGTGGATTTTGCCTAAAACATGATTTTGGACAATGTTCATGGAACTCAGCTTAAAACGTACTTGCAGACTTGAAAACCCTTGCCTATTGTAGAGCGCGCCTGTACTTCCAGTGCTGAACTAAAACCAATGATTTTGGACCCTGTTTTCATGCGAAATGGCTAAAAGAAATGTTTCACGTTCGTTACACTCAAACAGTGTCTCCTGTCATATGCTGAACTGGTCGCATTGTTGATTTTGCCTAAAACATGATTTTGGACAATGTTCATGGAACTCAGCTTAAAACGTACTTGCAGACATGAAAACCCTTGCCTATTGTAGAGCGCGCCTGTACTTCCAGTGCTGAATGAAAACCAATGATTTTGGACCCTGTTTTCATGCGAAATGGCTAAAAGAAATGTTTCACGTTCGTTACACTCAAACAGTGTCTCCTGTCATATGCTGAACTGGTCGCATTGTGGATTTTGCCTAAAACATGATTTTGGACAATGTTCATTGAACTCAGCTTAAAACGTACTTGCAGACTTGAAAACCCTTGCCTATTGTAGAGCGCGCCTGTACTTACAGTGCTGAACGAAAACCAATGATTTTGGACCCTGTTTTCATGCGAAATGGCTAAAAGACATTTTTCACGTTCGTTACACTCAAACAGTGTCTCCTGTCATATGCTGAACTGGTCGCATTGTGGATTTTACCTAAAACATGATTTTGGACAATGTTCATTGAACTAAGCTTAAAACGTACTTGCAGACTTGAAAACCCTTGCCTATTGTAGAGCGCGCCTGTACTTCCAGTGCTGAACGAAAACCAATGATTTTGGACCCTGTTTTCATGCGAAATGGCTAAAAGAAATGTTTCACGTTCGTTACACTCAAACAGTGTCTCCTGTCATATGCTGAACTGGTCGCATTGTGGATTTTGCCTAAAACATGATTTTGGACAATGTTCATGGAACTCATCTTAAAACGCACTTGCAGACTTGAAAACCCTTGCCTATTAAAGAGCGCGCCTGTACTTCCAGTGCTGAATGAAAACCAATGATTTTGGACCCTGTTTTCATGCGAAATGGCTAAAATAAATGTTTCTCGTTTGTTACACTCAAATAGTGTCTCCTGTCATATGCTGAACTGGTCGCATTGTGGATTTTGCCTAAAACATGAATTTGGACAATGTTCATGGAACTCAGCTTAAAACGTACTTGCAGACTTGAAAACCCTTGCCTATTGTAGAGCGCTCCAGTGCTGAACGAAAACCAATTATTTTGGACCCTGTTTTCATGCGAAATGGCTAAAAGAAATGTTTCACGTTTGTTACACTAAAATAGTGTCTCCTGTCATATGCTGAACAGGTCGCATTGTGGATTTTGCCTAAAACATGATTTTGGACAATGTTCATGGAACTCAGCTTAAAACGTACTTGCAGACTTGAAAACCCTTGCCTATTGTAGAGCGCGCCTGTACTTCCAGTGCTGAACTAAAACCAATGATTTTGGACCCTGTTTTCATGCGAAATGGCTAAAAGAAATGTTTCACATTCGTTACACTCAAACAGTGTCTCCTGTCATATGCTGAACTGGTCGCATTGTGGATTTTGCCTAAAACATGATTTTGGACAATGTTCATTGAACTCAGCTTAAAACGTACTTGCAGACATGAAAACCCTTGCCTATTGTAGAGCGCGCCTGTACTTCCAGAGCTGAACGAAAACCAATTATTTTGGACCCTGTTTTCATGCGAAATGGCTAAAAGAAATGTTTCTCGTTTGTTACACTCAAATAGTGTCTCCTGTCATATGCTGAACTGGTCGCATTATGGATTTTGCCTAAAACATGATTTTGGACAATGTACATGGAACTCAGCTTAAAACGTACTTGCAGACATGAAAACCCTTGCCTATTGTAGAGCGCGCCTGTACTTCCAGTGCTGAATGAAAACCAATGATTTTGGACCCTGTTTTCATGCGAAATGGCTAAAAGAAATGTTTCACGTTCGTTACACTCAAACAGTGTCTCCTGTCATATGCTGAAATGGTCGCATTGTGGATTTTGCCTAAAACATGATTTTGGACAATGTTCATTGAACTCAGCTTAAAACGTACTTGCAGACTTGAAAACCCTTGCCTATTGTAGAGCGCGCCTGTACTTCCAGAGCTGAACGAAAACCAATTATTTTGGACCCTGTTTTCATGCGAAATGGCTAAAAGAAATGTTTCACGTTCGTTACACTCAAACAGTGTCTCCTGTCATATGCTGAACTGGTCGCATTGTGGATTTAGCCTAAAACATGATTTTTGACAATGTTCATGGAACTCATCTTAAAACGCACTTGCAGACTTGAAAACCCTTGCCTATTGTAGAGCGCGCCTGTACTTCCAGTGCTGAACGAAAACCAATGATTTTGGACCCTGTTTTCATGCGAAATGGCTAAAATAATTGTTTCACGTTCGTTACACTCAAACAGTGTCTCCTGTCATATGCTGAACTGGTAGCATTGTGGATTTTGCCTAAAACATGATTTTGGACAATGTTCATTGAACTCAGCTTAAAACGTACTTGCAGACTTGAAAACCCTTGCCTATTGTAGAGCGCTCCAGTGCTGAACGAAACCAATTATTTTGGACCCTGTTTTCATGCGAAATGGCTAAAAGAAATGTTTCACGTTTGTTACACTAAAATAGTGTCTCCTGTCATATGCTGAACAGGTCGCATTGTGGATTTTGCCTAAAACATGATTTTTGACAATGTTAATGGAACTCATCTTAAAACGCAATTGCAGACTTGAAAACCCTTGCCTATTGTAGAGCGCGCCTGTACTTCCAGTGCTGAACGAAAACCAATGATTTTGGACCCTGTTTTCATGCGAAATGGCTAAAATAAATGTTTCTCGTTTGTTACACTCAAATAGTGTCTCCTGTCATATGCTGAACTGGTCGCATTGTGGATTTTGCCTAAAACATGATTTTGGACAATGTTCATGGAACTCAGTACTTGCAGACATGAAAACCCTTGCCTATTGTAGAGCGCGCCTGTACTTCCAGTGCTGAATGAAAACCAATGATTTTGGACCCTCTTTTCATGCGAAATGGCTAAAAGAAATGTTTCACGTTCGTTACACTCAAACAGTGTCTCCTGTCATATGCTGAACTGGTCGCATTGTGGATTTTGCCTAAAACATGATTTTTGACAATGTTCATGGAACTCATCTTAAAACGCACTTGCAGACTTGAAAACCCTTGCCTATTGTAGAGCGCGCCTGTACTTCCAGTGCTGAACGAAAACCAATGATTTTGGACCCTGTTTTCATGCGAAATGGCTAAGATAAATGTTTCTCGTTTGTTACACTCAAATAGTGTCTCCTGTCATATGCTGAACTGGTCGCATTGTGGATTTTGCCTAAAACATGATTTTGGACAATGTTCATGGAACTCAGCTTAAAACGTACTTGCAGACATGAAAACCCTTGCCTATTGTAGAGCGCGCCTGTACTTCCAGAGCTGAACGAAAACCAATGATTTTGGACCCTGTTTTCATGCGAAATGGCTAAAAGAAATGTTTCACGTTCATTACACTCAAACAGTGTCTCCTGTCATATGCTGAACTGGTCGCATTGTGGATTTTGCCTAAAACATGATTTTGGACAATGTTCATGGAACTCATCTTAAAACGCACTTGCAGACTTGAAAACCCTTGCCTATTAAAGAGCGCGCCTGTACTTCCAGTGCTGAATGAAAACCAATGATTTTGGACCCTGTTTTCATGCGAAATGGCTAAAATAAATGTTTCTCGTTTGTTACACTCAAATAGTGTCTCCTGTCATATGCTGAACTGGTCGCATTGTAGATTTTGCCTAAAACATGAATTTGGACAATGTTCATGGAACTCAGCTTAAAACGTACTTGCAGACTTGAAAACCCTTGCCTATTGTAGAGCGCTCCAGTGCTGAACGAAAACCAATTATTTTGGACCCTGTTTTCATGCGAAATGGCTAAAAGAAATGTTTCACGTTTGTTACACTAAAATAGTGTCTCCTGTCATATGCTGAACAGGTCGCATTGTGGATTTTGCCTAAAACATGATTTTGGACAATGTTCATGGAACTCAGCTTAAAACGTACTTGCAGACTTGAAAACCCTTGCCTATTGTAGAGCGCGCCTGTACTTCCAGTGCTGAACTAAAACCAATGATTTTGGACCCTGTTTTCATGCGAAATGGCTAAAAGAAATGTTTCACGTTCGTTACACTCAAACAGTGTCTCCTGTCATATGCTGAACTGGTCGCATTGTTGATTTTGCCTAAAACATGATTTTGGACAATGTTCATGGAACTCAGCTTAAAACGTACTTGCAGACATGAAAACCCTTGCCTATTGTAGAGCGCGCCTGTACTTCCAGTGCTGAACGAAAACCAATGATTTTGGACCCTGTTTTCATGCGAAATGGCTAAAAGAAATGTTTCACGTTCGTTACACTCAAACAGTGTCTCCTGTCATATGCTGAACTGGTCGCATTGTGGATTTTGCCTAAAACATGATTTTGGACAATGTTCATGGAACTCATCTTAAAACGCACTTGCAGACTTGAAAACCCTTGCCTATTAAAGAGCGCGCCTGTACTTCCAGTGCTGAATGAAAACCAATGATTTTGGACCCTGTTTTCATGCGAAATGGCTAAAATAAATGTTTCTCGTTTGTTACACTCAAATAGTGTCTCCTGTCATATGCTGAACTGGTCGCATTGTGGATTTTGCCTAAAACATGAATTTGGACAATGTTCATGGAACTCAGCTTAAAACGTACTTGCAGACTTGAAAACCCTTGCCTATTGTAGAGCGCTCCAGTGCTGAACGAAAACCAATTATTTTGGACCCTGTTTTCATGCGAAATGGCTAAAAGAAATGTTTCACGTTTGTTACACTAAAATAGTGTCTCCTGTCATATGCTGAACAGGTCGCATTGTGGATTTTGCCTAAAACATGATTTTGGACAATGTTCATGGAACTCAGCTTAAAACGTACTTGCAGACTTGAAAACCCTTGCCTATTGTAGAGCGCGCCTGTACTTCCAGTGCTGAACTAAAACCAATGATTTTGGACCCTGTTTTCATGCGAAATGGCTAAAAGAAATGTTTCACATTCGTTACACTCAAACAGTGTCTCCTGTCATATGCTGAACTGGTCGCATTGTGGATTTTGCCTAAAACATGATTTTGGACAATGTTCATTGAACTCAGCTTAAAACGTACTTGCAGACATGAAAACCCTTGCCTATTGTAGAGCGCGCCTGTACTTCCAGAGCTGAACGAAAACCAATTATTTTGGACCCTGTTTTCATGCGAAATGGCTAAAAGAAATGTTTCTCGTTTGTTACACTCAAATAGTGTCTCCTGTCATATGCTGAACTGGTCGCATTATGGATTTTGCCTAAAACATGATTTTGGACAATGTACATGGAACTCAGCTTAAAACGTACTTGCAGACATGAAAACCCTTGCCTATTGTAGAGCGCGCCTGTACTTCCAGTGCTGAATGAAAACCAATGATTTTGGACCCTGTTTTCATGCGAAATGGCTAAAAGAAATGTTTCACGTTCGTTACACTCAAACAGTGTCTCCTGTCATATGCTGAAATGGTCGCATTGTGGATTTTGCCTAAAACATGATTTTGGACAATGTTCATTGAACTCAGCTTAAAACGTACTTGCAGACTTGAAAACCCTTGCCTATTGTAGAGCGCGCCTGTACTTCCAGAGCTGAACGAAAACCAATTATTTTGGACCCTGTTTTCATGCGAAATGGCTAAAAGAAATGTTTCACGTTCGTTACACTCAAACAGTGTCTCCTGTCATATGCTGAACTGGTCGCATTGTGGATTTAGCCTAAAACATGATTTTTGACAATGTTCATGGAACTCATCTTAAAACGCACTTGCAGACTTGAAAACCCTTGCCTATTGTAGAGCGCGCCTGTACTTCCAGTGCTGAACGAAAACCAATGATTTTGGACCCTGTTTTCATGCGAAATGGCTAAAATAATTGTTTCACGTTCGTTACACTCAAACAGTGTCTCCTGTCATATGCTGAACTGGTAGCATTGTGGATTTTGCCTAAAACATGATTTTGGACAATGTTCATTGAACTCAGCTTAAAACGTACTTGCAGACTTGAAAACCCTTGCCTATTGTAGAGCGCTCCAGTGCTGAACGAAAACCAATTATTTTGGACCCTGTTTTCATGCGAAATGGCTAAAAGAAATGTTTCACGTTTGTTACACTAAAATAGTGTCTCCTGTCATATGCTGAACAGGTCGCATTGTGGATTTTGCCTAAAACATGATTTTGGACAATGTTCATGGAACTCAGCTTAAAACATACTTGCAGACTTGAAAACCCTTGCCTATTGTAGAGCGCGCCTGTATTTCCAGTGCTGAACTAAAACCAATGATTTTGGACCCTGTTTTCATGCGAAATGGCTAAAAGAAATGTTTCACGTTCGTTACACTCAAACAGTGTCTCCTGTCATATGCTGAACTGAAAATCATTGTGGATTTTGCCTAAAACATGATTTTGGACAATGTTCATGGAACTCAGCTTAAAACGTACTTGCAGACATGAAAACCCTTGCCTATTGTAGAGCGCGCCTGTACTTCCAGTGCTGAATGAAAACCAATGATTTTGGACCCTGTTTTCATGCGAAATGGCTAAAAGAAATGTTTCACGTTCGTTACACTCAAACAGTGTCTCCTGTCATATGCTGAACTGGTCGCATTGTGGATTTTGCCTAAAACATGATTTTTGACAATGTTCATTGAACTCAGCTTAAAACGCAATTGCAGACTTGAAAACCCTTGCCTATTGTAGAGCGCGCCTGTACTTCCAGTGCTGAATGAAAACCAATGATTTTGGACCCTGTTTTCATGCGAAATGGCTAAAAGAAATGTTTCACGTTCGTTACACTCAAACAGTGTCTCCTGTCATATGCTGAACTGGTCGCATTGTGGATTTTGCCTAAAACATGATTTTTGACAATGTTCATTGAACTCAGCTTAAAACGCAATTGCAGACTTGAAAACCCTTGCCTATTGTAGAGCGCGCCTGTACTTACAGTGCTGAACGAAAACCAATGATTTTGGACCCTGTTTTCATGCGAAATGGCTAAAAGAAATGTTTCACGTTCGTTACACTCAAACAGTGTCTCCTGTCATATGCTGAACTGGTCGCATTGTGGATTTAGCCTAAAACATGATTTTTGACAATGTTCATGGAACTCATCTTAAAACGCACTTGCAGACTTGAAAACCCTTGCCTATTGTAGAGCGCGCCTGTACTTCCAGTGCTGAACGAAAACCAATGATTTTGGACCCTGTTTTCATGCGAAATGGCTAAAATAAATGTTTCTCGTTTGTTACACTCAAATAGTGTCTCCTGTCATATGCTGAACTGGTCGCATTATGGATTTTGCCTAAAACATGATTTTGGACAATGTACATGGAACTCAGCTTAAAACGTACTTGCAGACATGAAAACCCTTGCCTATTGTAGAGCGCGCCTGTACTTCCAGTGCTGAATGAAAACCAATGATTTTGGACCCTGTTTTCATGCGAAATGGCTAAAAGAAATGTTTCACGTTCGTTACACTCAAACAGTGTCTCCTGTCATATGCTGAAATGGTCGCATTGTGGATTTTGCCTAAAACATGATTTTGGACAATGTTAATTGAACTCAGCTTAAAACGTACTTGCAGACTTGAAAAACCTTGCCTATTGTAGAGCGCGCCTGTACTTCCAGAGCTGAACGAAAACCAATTATTTTGGACCCTGTTTTCATGCGAAATGGCTAAAAGAAATGTTTCACGTTCGTTACACTCAAACAGTGTCTCCTGTCATATGCTGAACTGGTCGCATTGTGGATTTTGCCTAAAACATGATTTTTGACAATGTTCATGGAACTCATCTTAAAACGCACTTGCAGACTTGAAAACCCTTGCCTATTAAAGAGCGCGCCTGTACTTCCAGTGCTGAATGAAAACCAATGATTTTGGACCCTGTTTTCATGCGAAATGGCTAAAATAAATGTTTCTCGTTTGTTACACTCAAATAGTGTCTCCTGTCATATGCTGAACTGGTCGCATTGTGGATTTTGCCTAAAACATGAATTTGGACAATGTTCATGGAACTCAGCTTAAAACGTACTTGCCGACTTGAAAACCCTTGCCTATTGTAGAGCGCTCCAGTGCTGAACGAAAACCAATTATTTTGGACCCTGTTTTCATGCGAAATGGCTAAAAGAAATGTTTCACGTTTGTTACACTAAAATAGTGTCTCCTGTCATATGCTGAACAGGTCGCATTGTGGATTTTGCCTAAAACATGATTTTGGACAATGTTCATGGAACTCAGCTTAAAACGTACTTGCAGACTTGAAAACCCTTGCCTATTGTAGAGCGCGCCTGTACTTCCAGTGCTGAAACTAAAACCAATGATTTTGGACCCTGTTTTCATGCGAAATTGCTAAAAGAAATGTTTCACATTCGTTACACTCAAACAGTGTCTCCTGTCATATGCTGAACTGGTCGCATTGTGGATTTTGCCTAAAACATGATTTTGGACAATGTTCATTGAACTCAGCTTAAAACGTACTTGCAGACATGAAAACCCTTGCCTATTGTAGAGCGCGCCTGTACTTCCAGAGCTGAACGAAAACCAATTATTTTGGACCCTGTTTTCATGCGAAATGGCTAAAAGAAATGTTTCACGTTCGTTACACTCAAACAGTGTCTCCTGTCATATGCTGAACTGGTAGTATTGTGGATTTTGCCTAAAACATGATTTTGGACAATGTTCATTGAACTCAGCTTAAAACGTACTTGCAGACTTGAAAACCCTTGCCTATTGTAGAGCGCTCCAGTGCTGAACGAAAACCAATTATTTTGGACCCTGTTTTCATGCGAAATGGCTAAAAGAAATGTTTCACGTTTGTTACACTAAAATAGTGTCTCCTGTCATATGCTGAACAGGTCGCATTGTGGATTTTGCCTAAAACATGATTTTGGACAATGTTCATGGAACTCAGCTTAAAACGTACTTGCAGACTTGAAAACCCTTGCCTATTGTAGAGCGCGCCTGTACTTCCAGAGCTGAACGAAAACCAATTATTTTGGACCCTGTTTTCATGCGAAATGGCTAAAATAAATGTTTCACGTTCGTTACACTCAAACAGTGTGTCCTGTCATATGCTGAACTGGTCGCATTGTGGATTTTGCCTAAAACATGATTTTTGACAATGTTCATGGAACTCATCTTAAAACGCACTTGCAGACTTGAAAACCCTTGCCTATTGTAGAGCGCGCCTGTACTTCCAGTGCTGAACGAAAACCAATGATTTTGGACCCTGTTTTCATGCGAAATGGCTAAAATAATTGTTTCACGTTCGTTACACTCAAACAGTGTCTCCTGTCATATGCTGAACTGGTAGCATTGTGGATTTTGCCTAAAACATGATTTTGGACAATGTTCATTGAACTCAGCTTAAAACGTACTTGCAGACTTGAAAACCCTTGCCTATTGTAGAGCGCTCCAGTGCTGAACGAAAACCAATTATTTTGGACCCTGTTTTCATGCGAAATGGCTAAAAGAAATGTTTCACGTTTGTTACACTAAAATAGTGTCTCCTGTCATATGCTGAACAGGTCGCATTGTGGATTTTGCCTAAAACATGATTTTGGACAATGTTCATGGAACTCAGCTTAAAACGTACTTGCAGACTTGAAAACCCTTGCCTATTGTAGAGCGCGCCTGTACTTCCAGAGCTGAACGAAAACCAATGATTTTGGACCCTGTTTTCATGCGAAATGGCTAAAAGAAATGTTTCACGTTCGTTACACTCAAACAGTGTCTCCTGTCATATGCTGAACTGGTCGCATTGTGGATTTTGCCTAAAACATGATTTTTGACAATGTTCATGGAACTCATCTTAAAACGCAATTGCAGACTTGAAAACCCTTGCCTATTGTAGAGCGCGCCTGTACTTCCAGTGCTGAACGAAAACCAATGATTTTGGACCCTGTTTTCATGTGAAATGGCTAAAATAAATGTTTCTCGTTTGTTACACTCAAATAGTGTCTCCTGTCATATGCTGAACTGGTCGCATTATGGATTTTGCCTAAAACATGATTTTGGACAATGTACATGGAACTCAGCTTAAAACGTACTTGCAGACATGAAAACCCTTGCCTATTGTAGAGCGCGCCTGTACTTCCAGTGCTGAATGAAAACCAATGATTTTGGACCCTGTTTTCATGCGAAATGGCTAAAATAAATGTTTCACGTTCGTTACACTCAAACAGTGTCTCCTGTCATATGCTGAACTGGTCGCATTGTGGATTTTGCCTAAAACATGAATTTGGACAATGTTCATGGAACTCAGCTTAAAACGTACTTGCCGACTTGAAAACCCTTGCCTATTGTAGAGCGCTCCAGTGCTGAACGAAAACCAATTATTTTGGACCCTGTTTTCATGCGAAATGGCTAAAAGAAATGTTTCACGTTTGTTACACTAAAATAGTGTCTCCTGTCATATGCTGAACAGGTCGCATTGTGGATTTTGCCTAAAACATGATTTTGGACAATGTTCATGGAACTCAGCTTAAAACGTACTTGCAGACTTGAAAACCCTTGCCTATTGTAGAGCGCGCCTGTACTTCCAGTGCTGAAACTAAAACCAATGATTTTGGACCCTGTTTTCATGCGAAATTGCTAAAAGAAATGTTTCACATTCGTTACACTCAAACAGTGTCTCCTGTCATATGCTGAACTGGTCGCATTGTGGATTTTGCCTAAAACATGATTTTGGACAATGTTCATTGAACTCAGCTTAAAACGTACTTGCAGACATGAAAACCCTTGCCTATTGTAGAGCGCGCCTGTACTTCCAGAGCTGAACGAAAACCAATTATTTTGGACCCTGTTTTCATGCGAAATGGCTAAAAGAAATGTTTCACGTTCGTTACACTCAAACAGTGTCTCCTGTCATATGCTGAACTGGTAGTATTGTGGATTTTGCCTAAAACATGATTTTGGACAATGTTCATTGAACTCAGCTTAAAACGTACTTGCAGACTTGAAAACCCTTGCCTATTGTAGAGCGCTCCAGTGCTGAACGAAAACCAATTATTTTGGACCCTGTTTTCATGCGAAATGGCTAAAAGAAATGTTTCACGTTTGTTACACTAAAATAGTGTCTCCTGTCATATGCTGAACAGGTCGCATTGTGGATTTTGCCTAAAACATGATTTTGGACAATGTTCATGGAACTCAGCTTAAAACGTACTTGCAGACTTGAAAACCCTTGCCTATTGTAGAGCGCGCCTGTACTTCCAGAGCTGAACGAAAACCAATTATTTTGGACCCTGTTTTCATGCGAAATGGCTAAAATAAATGTTTCACGTTCGTTACACTCAAACAGTGTGTCCTGTCATATGCTGAACTGGTCGCATTGTGGATTTTGCCTAAAACATGATTTTTGACAATGTTCATGGAACTCATCTTAAAACGCACTTGCAGACTTGAAAACCCTTGCCTATTGTAGAGCGCGCCTGTACTTCCAGTGCTGAACGAAAACCAATGATTTTGGACCCTGTTTTCATGCGAAATGGCTAAAATAATTGTTTCACGTTCGTTACACTCAAACAGTGTCTCCTGTCATATGCTGAACTGGTAGCATTGTGGATTTTGCCTAAAACATGATTTTGGACAATGTTCATTGAACTCAGCTTAAAACGTACTTGCAGACTTGAAAACCCTTGCCTATTGTAGAGCGCTCCAGTGCTGAACGAAAACCAATTATTTTGGACCCTGTTTTCATGCGAAATGGCTAAAAGAAATGTTTCACGTTTGTTACACTAAAATAGTGTCTCCTGTCATATGCTGAACAGGTCGCATTGTGGATTTTGCCTAAAACATGATTTTGGACAATGTTCATGGAACTCAGCTTAAAACGTACTTGCAGACTTGAAAACCCTTGCCTATTGTAGAGCGCGCCTGTACTTCCAGAGCTGAACGAAAACCAATGATTTTGGACCCTGTTTTCATGCGAAATGGCTAAAAGAAATGTTTCACGTTCGTTACACTCAAACAGTGTCTCCTGTCATATGCTGAACTGGTCGCATTGTGGATTTTGCCTAAAACATGATTTTTGACAATGTTCATGGAACTCATCTTAAAACGCAATTGCAGACTTGAAAACCCTTGCCTATTGTAGAGCGCGCCTGTACTTCCAGTGCTGAACGAAAACCAATGATTTTGGACCCTGTTTTCATGTGAAATGGCTAAAATAAATGTTTCTCGTTTGTTACACTCAAATAGTGTCTCCTGTCATATGCTGAACTGGTCGCATTATGGATTTTGCCTAAAACATGATTTTGGACAATGTACATGGAACTCAGCTTAAAACGTACTTGCAGACATGAAAACCCTTGCCTATTGTAGAGCGCGCCTGTACTTCCAGTGCTGAATGAAAACCAATGATTTTGGACCCTGTTTTCATGCGAAATGGCTAAAAGAAATGTTTCACGTTCGTTACACTCAAACAGTGTCTCCTGTCATATGCTGAAATGGTCGCATTGTGGATTTTGCCTAAAACATGATTTTGGACAATGTTCATTGAACTCAGCTTAAAACGTACTTGCAGACTTGAAAACCCTTGCCTATTGTAGAGCGCGCCTGTACTTCCAGAGCTGAACGAAAACCAATTATTTTGGTCCCTGTTTTCATGCGAAATGGCTAAAAGAAATGTTTCACGTTCGTTACACTCAAACAGTGTCTCCTGTCATATGCTGAACTGGTCGCATTGTGGATTTTGCCTAAAACATGATTTTTGACAATGTTCATGGAACTCATCTTAAAACGCACTTGCAGACTTGAAAACCCTTGCCTATTGTAGAGCGCGCCTGTACTTCCAGTGCTGAACGAAAACCAATGATTTTGGACCCTTTTTTCATGCGAAATGGCTAAGATAAATGTTTCTCGTTTGTTACACTCAAATAGTGTCTCCTGTCATATGCTGAACTGGTCGCATTGTGGATTTTGCCTAAAACATGATTTTGGACAATGTTCATGGAACTCAGTACTTGCAGACATGAAAACCCTTGCCTATTGTAGAGCGCGCCTGTACTTCCAGTGCTGAATGAAAACCAATGATTTTGGACCCTCTTTTCATGCGAAATGGCTAAAAGAAATGTTTCACGTTCGTTACACTCAAACAGTGTCTCCTGTCATATGCTGAAATGGTCGCATTGTGGATTTTGCCTAAAACATGATTTTGGACAATGTTCATTGAACTCAGCTTAAAACGTACTTGCAGACTTGAAAACCCTTGCCTATTGTAGAGCGTGCCTGTACTTCCAGAGCTGAACGAAAACCAATTATTTTGGACCCTGTTTTCATGCGAAATGGCTAAAAGAAATGTTTCACGTTCGTTACACTCAAACAGTGTCTCCTGTCATATGCTGAACTGGTCGCATTGTGGATTTTGCCTAAAACATGATTTTTGACAATGTTCATGGAACTCATCTTAAAACGCACTTGCAGACTTGAAAACCCTTGCCTATTGTAGAGCGCGCCTGTACTTCCAGTGCTGAACGAAAACCAATGATTTTGGACCCTGTTTTCATGCGAAATGGCTAAGATAAATGTTTCTCGTTTGTTACACTCAAATAGTGTCTCCTGTCATATGCTGAACTGGTCGCATTGTGGATTTTGCCTAAAACATGATTTTGGACAATGTTCATGGAACTCAGCTTAAAACGTACTTGCAGACATGAAAACCCTTGCCTATTGTAGAGCGCGCTTGTACTTCCAGTGCTGAATGAAAACCAATGATTTTGGACCCTGTTTTCATGCGAAATGGCTAAAATAAATGTTTCTCGTTTGTTACACTCAAATAGTGTCTCCTGTCATATGCTGAACTGGTCGCATTGTGGATTTTGCCTAAAACATGATTTTGGACAATGTTCATGGAACTCATCTTAAAACGCACTTGCAGACTTGAAAACCCTTGTGTCAGAAGAACCGATGTGGATGTGGTGGAAGAGTCAGGCGCAGGACACAGAGGATTCGTCCAAAAAGACTTTAATAGTCCAAAGTGCAACAAAAACAATACACGACCTCGAAACCAAACGGAGGCGAGGAAATTACGCAAACATGCGTAAACAATAAACAAAATTAACAGAGCGCAGACACGCAGCTCCGCACGACAGGCAGACAACAACACACAATCTAACTAACACAAAACAAGGAACTTATAGGACACGTAATCAGAACACAAACAGACACAGGTGCACAAGACAGACCAAAGCAATCACACCACGAAACATACAACGGTGGCAGCTAGTATTCCGGGGACGGCGAACGCCGAAGCCTGCCCGAACCAGGAGGAGGAACAGTCTCGGCCGAAACCGTGACAGTACCCCCCCCTTGACGCGCGGCTCCAGCCGTGCGCCGACCCCGGCCTCGGGGACGGCCAGGAGGACGCGGACCCAGGCGCGTGGGATGCCCACGGTGGAACTCAGTCAGGAGGGATGGATCGAGGATGTCCCTCCTAGGCACCCAGCACCGTTCCTCCGGACTGTACCCCTCCCACTCCACGAGATACTGGAGACCACTCATCCGGCGCCTCGAGTCCAAGATGGTCCGGACCCTGTACGCCGGGGCCCCCTCGATGTCCAAAGGGGGCGGAGGGGTCTCTCCTATCTCATCTTCTTGGAGTGGGCCAGCTACCACCGGCCTGAGAAGAGACACATGGAACGAGGGGTTAATATTTTTGTACTCAATAGGCAGTTGTAACCTGTAACACACCTCGTTCAATCTTCTCAGGACTTTGAAGGGCCCCACAAACCGCCGACCCAGCTTCCGGCAGGGCAGGCGGAGGGGCAGGTTTCGAGTCGAGAGCCAGACTCGATCTCCCGGTGCGTACACCGGTCCCTCACTGCGGTGGCGATCGGCGCTCGCCTTTTGTTGACGGATGGCCCGCTGCAGATGGACATGGGCAGCGTCCCACGTCTCCTCCGAGCGCCGAATCCACTCGTCCACCGCAGGGGCCTCGATCTGGCTCTCGTGCCACGGTGCCAGGACCGGCTGATACCCTAAAACACACTGGAAAGGTGTTAAACCGGTGGAGGAGTGGCGGAGAGAGTTCTGGGCCATCTCTGCCCAGGGGATATACCTAGACCACTCCTCCGGCCGGTCCCGGCAATAGGACCTCAAAAACCTACCCACATCCTGGTTGACACGTTCAACCTGCCCATTGCTCTCTGGGTGGTACCCCGAGGTAAGGCTCACCGAGACCCCCAAGCGTTCCATGAACGCCCCCCAGACTCTGGAGGTGAACTGGGGACCTCGGTCAGACACAATATCCTCGGGGACCCCATAGTGCCGGAACACGTGGGTAAATAGGGCCTCGGCGGTCTGTAGGGCAGTAGGGAGACCCGGCATTGGGAGGAGACGACAGGCCTTGGAAAACCGATCCACAACGACCAAAATGGTGGTATTCCCCTGGGAAGGGGGTAGGTCGGTCACAAAATCCACCGAGAGGTGGGACCATGGTCGTTGTGGAACGGGCAGGGGATGTAACTTACCCCAGGGCAAATGCCTAGGCGCCTTACACTGGGCGCACACCGAGCAGGAGGAGACATAAACCCTCACATCCTTAGCTAACGTTGGCCACCAGTATTTCACGCTAAGGCAGTGCACCGTCCGGCCAATACCTGGATGACCAGAGGAGGGTGATGTATGAGCCCAATAAATAAGACGATCACGAACCTCGAGCGGAACGTACGTCCGCCCCACAGGACACTCGGGGGGAGTAGGGTCGGCACGCAGTGCCCGCTCGATTTCCGCATCGACCTCCCATACCACCGGAGCCACCAGACAAGACTCCGGCAGTATGGAAGTAGGCTCAATGGACCTCTCCTCTGTGTCATACCGCCGGGACAGGGCGTCTGCCTTTCCGTTCTGGGACCCTGGGATGTATGTGATCTTAAAAACAAACCGGGTTAGGAACATGTTCCACCTAGCCTGACGGGGGTTCAATCTCCTAGCTGCCCAGATGTACTCCTGGTTACGGTGATCAGTCAGAATGAGGAAAGGGTGTTGAGCCCCCTCAAGCCAATGCCTCCACACCTTTAGGGCCTGGACTACGGCTAACAGCTCCCTGTCCCCAACGTCATAATTGCGCTCCGCCGAGCTGAGCTTCTTGGAGTAGAACGCACAGGGGCGGAGTTTAGGTGGCGTGCCGGACCGTTGTGACAGGACTGCCCCAATACCGATCTCGGACGCGTCTACCTCTACTTG
Organism: Coregonus lavaretus; assembly: GCF_964263955.1. Classification (NCBI taxonomy): domain Eukaryota; kingdom Metazoa; phylum Chordata; class Actinopteri; order Salmoniformes; family Salmonidae; genus Coregonus; species Coregonus lavaretus. The sequence continues at coordinate 87,787 of NW_028162226.1, read as the reverse complement.
GAATGGTAAAGAGGGATCCGGATGCGCCAGCACCGGGGCCGAGGTGAACAGGTTCTTCAGTTTGACAAATGCCCTGTCCGCCTCAGCTGACCACTGCAAACGAACCGGACCCCCCTTTAGCAGGGACGTAATGGGAGCTGCAACCTGTCAAAGCCCCGAATAAACCTCCGGTAGTAATTAGCAAAACCCAAGAACTGCTGCACCTCTTTTACAGTGGTTGGAGTTTGCCAATTACGCACGGCCGACACGCGGTCTACCTCTATCTCCACACCAGACGCGGACAACCGATAACCCAAAAAGGAGACGGACTCCTGGAAGAACAGGCATTTCTCTGCCTTGACATACAAGTCATGCTCCAACAGTCTTCTCAACACTCGGCGCACCAGGGCTACATGCTCGGCTCGTGTAGAAGAGTACACTAGGATGTCATCGATGTACACTACCACACCCTGCCCATGCATGTCCCGGAAAATCTCGTCAACAAAGGATTGGAAGACTGAAGGAGCATTCATTAGCCCGTATGGCATGACGAGATACTCGTAATGACCCGAGGTGGTGCTAAATGCTGTTTTCCATTCATCCCCCTCCCTAATGCGCACCAGATTGTACGCGCTCCTGAGATCCAACTTTGTGAAGAACTGCGCTCCGCGTAAAGATTCCGTCATAGTCGCAATCAGTGGAAGAGGGTAACTGTACTTAACCGTGATCTGATTGAGACTACGGTAATCAATACACGGGCGCAAACCCCCGTCCTTCTTCTTCACAAAGAAGAAACTCGAGGAAACCGGGGAAGTGGAGGACCGTATGTATCCCTGTGCCAAGGACTCGGCTATGTAAGTCTCCATAGCCGCTGTCTCCTCTTGAGACAAGGGATACACACGGCTCCGCGGAAGAGCCGCTCCTGTTTGGAGATTTATCGCACAGTCCCCCTGTCTATGAGGTGGTAGCCGCGTTGCCCTCGTTTTGCTGAACACAAGTGCTAGGTCCTCATACTCAGGGGGAATACGCATTGCGGGCACTTGGTTCGGACTCTCTACCGAGGTCGCCCCTAAGGAAACACCTAGACATCTCCCTACACACTGGGCAGACCACTCCATAAGAGCCCTCTGTTGCCACGCAATGGTAGGATCATGGGTGCTTAACCAGGGAAGCCCCAACACCACGGGGTACGCAGGAGAGTCAATCAGATAAAACTGAATGATCTCCTCATGACCCCCCTGCGTCGTCATCGTAAGTGGTGCTGTGACTTCTCTGATCAGCCCCGACCCCAACGGCCGGCTGTCTAAGGCGTGGACAGGAAAGGGGGCTTCTACCGGCCGAAGGGGAATTCCTAACCTATAACAAAATGCCCGATCAATAAAATTCCCAGCTGCGCCTGAATCTACTAGCGCCTTATGCTGGGAATGAGGTGCCACCTGTGGAAATCTCACAGGAATACTCATGTGACCAACAGAAAGCTCTGGGTAAGTGGGGCGCCTACTCACCTGAAATGACTCCCCAGTGCGTGACCTGTTGTCCCCTCTCCCAGGAGACCCTCCCCAGCACCTGGCCGCGGTGTGTCCTCCACGGCCACAGTTGGTGCAGGGGGTGGCCCCCCTCGGGTTCTCTCTCCTCCTCTCTCTAGCGCCAGCACCCCCGAGCTCCATGGGAATCGGCTCGGAGGTGCTGGAGGGTGGAATGGACGACCCCCACTCGGGACGTCCGCGGGTAGCCAGCAGGGTGTCTAGACGGATGGAGATGTCCACCAACTGGTCGAATGATAGGTTGGTGTCCCTGCAGGCCAGCTCACGACGAACGTCCTCTCGTAGGCTACACCGGTAATGGTCGATGAGGGCCCTCTCATTCCACCCCGCATCCGCTGCTAGCGTCCGGAACTCCAGTGCGAACTCCTGTGCGCTCCTCTTCCCCTGTCGGAGGTGGAACAGACGCTCTCCCGCCGCTTTCCCTTCAGGTGGGTGATCGAAGACAGCCCTGAAGCGGCGGGAGAACTCCGCGTAGGTGATGGTAGCGGCGTCTATTCCCCTCCATTCGGCGTTGGCCCACTCCAACGCCTTGCCGGATAGACAGGAGATGAGGGCGGAGACGCTCTCGTATCCCGAGGGCGCTGGGTGTATGGTAGCCAGGTAGAGTTCCACCTGCAGGAGGAACCTCTGACACCCAGCTGCAGAACCGTCATATGCCCTCGGGAGCGAGAGCCGAATGCCACTGGGTTCCGGTGCTGAGAGAGGAGGACTGGCCGTTGGTGATGGGATGGTGTAAGAAGGCGTGGGTACCTCTCCAGTCACCAACCGGCGCAGAGTGTTGGACACCTCGTCCATGGCGGCCCCAAGTTGCCGGATCATGGTGTCTTGGTAGCTGATCCGTTCTTCCAGGGACTTGGGTGCCGCCGCTGCTCCTGCTGACTCCATGATGGTGTGTTGTTCTGTCAGAAGAACCGATGTGGATGTGGTGGAAGAGTCAGGCGCAGGACACAGAGGATTCGTCCAAAAAGACTTTAATAGTCCAAAGTGCAACAAAAACAATACACGACCTCGAAACCAAACGGAGGCGAGGGAATTACGCAAACATGCGTAAACAATAAACAAAACTAACAGAGCGCAGACACGCAGCTCCGCACGACTGGCAGACAACAACACACAATCTAACTAACACAAAACAAGGAACTTATAGGACACGTAATCAGAACACAAACAGACACAGGTGCACAAGACAGACCAAAGCAATCACACCACGAAACATACAACGGTGGCAGCTAGTATTCCGGGGACGGCGAACGCCGAAGCCTGCCCGAACCAGGAGGAGGAGCAATCTCGGCCGAAACCGTGACACCTTGCCTATTGTAGAGCGCGCCTGTACTTCCAGAGCTGAACGAAAACCAATTATTTTGGACCCTGTTTTCATGCGAAATGGCTAAAAGACATGTTTCACGTTCGTTACACTCAAACAGTGTCTCCTGTCATATGCTGAACTGGTCGCATTGTGGATTTTGCCTAAAACATGATTTTGGACAATGTTCATGGAACTCAGCTTAAAACGTACTTGCAGACATGAAAACCCTTGCCTATTGTAGTGCGCGCCTGTACTTCCAGTGCTGAATGAAAACCAATGATTGTGGACCCTGTTTTCATGCGAAATGGCTAAAAGAAATGTTTTACGTTCGTTACACTCAAACAGTGTCTCCTGTCATATGCTGAAATGGTCGCATTGTGGATTTTGCCTAAAACATGATTTTGGACAATGTTCATTGAACTCAGCTTAAAACGTACTTGCAGACTTGAAAACCCTTGCCTATTGTAGAGCGCGCCTGTACTTCCAGAGCTGAACGAAAACCAATTATTTTGGACCCTGTTTTCATGCGAAATGGCTAAAAGAAATGTTTCACGTTCGTTACACTCAAACAGTGTCTCCTGTCATATGCTGAACTGGTCGCATTGTGGATTTTGCCTAAAACATGATTTTTGACAATGTTCATGGACCTCAGTTTAAAACGTACTTGCAGACTTGAAAACCCTTGCCAATTGTAGGGCGCGCCTGTACTTCAATTGCTGAACGAAAACCAATGATTTTGGACCCTGTTTTCATGCGAAATGGCTAAAATAAATCATTCACGTTCGTTACACTCAAACAGTGTCTCCTTTCATATGCTGAACTGGTCGCATTGTGGATTTTGCCTAAAACATGATTTTGGACAATGTTCATGGACCTCAGTTTAAAACGTACTTGCAGACTTGAAAACCCTTGCCAATTGTAGGGCGCGCCTGTACTTCAATTGCTGAACGAAAACCAATGATTTTGGACCCTGTTTTCATGCGAAATGGCTAAAATAAATCATTCACGTTCGTTACACTCAAACAGTGTCTCCTGTCATATGCTGAACTGGTCGCATTGTGATTTTGCCTAAAACATGATTTTGGACAATGTTCATGGAACTCAGTTTAAAACGTACTTGCAGACTTGAAAACCCTTGCCTATTGTAGGGGGCGCCTGTTCTTCCAGTGCTGAATGAAAACCAATGATTTTGGACCCTGTTTTCATGCGAAATGGTTAAAATAAATGTTTCACATTTGTTACACTCAAACAGTGTCTCCTGTCATATGCTGAACTAGTCGCATTGTGGATTTGGCCTAAAACATGATTTTGGACAATGTTCATGGAACTCAGCTTAAAACGTAATTGCAGACATGAAAACCATTGCCTATTGTAGAGCGCGCCTGTCCTTCCAGTGCTGAACGAAAACCAATGATTTTGGACCCTGTTTTCATACGAAATGGTTAAAAGAAATGTTTCACGTTTGTTACACTCAAACAGTGTCTCCTATCATATGCTGAACTGGTCGCATTGTGGATTTTGCCCTAAAACATGATTTTGGACAATGTTCATGGACCTCAGTTTAAAACATACTTGCAGACTTGAAAACCCTTGCCAATTGTAGGGCGCGCCTGTACTTCAATTGCTGAACGAAAACCAATGATTTTGGACCCTGTTTTCATGCGAAATGGCTAAAATAAATCATTCACGTTCGTTACACTCAAACAGTGTCTCCTTTCATATGCTGAACTGGTCGCATTGTGTATTTTGCCTAAAACATGATTTTGGACAATGTTCATGGACCTCAGTTTAAAACGTACTTGCAGACTTGAAAACCCTTGCCAATTGTAGGGCGCGCCTGTACTTCAATTGCTGAACGAAAACCAATGATTTTGGACCCTGTTTTCATGCGAAATGGCTAAAATAAATAATTCACGTTCGTTACACTCAAACAGTGTCTCCTGTCATATGCTGAACTGGTCGCATTGTGATTTTGCCTAAAACATGATTTTGGACAATGTTCATGGAACTCAGTTTAAAACGTACTTGCAGACTTGAAAACCCTTGCCTATTGTAGAGCGTGCCTGTACTTCCAGTGCTGAACGAAAACCAATGATTTTGGACCCTGTTTTCATGCAAAATGGCTAAAAGAAATGTTTCACGTTTGTTATACTCAAACAGTGTCTCCTGTCATATGCTGAACTGGTCGCATTGTGGATTTGGCCTAAAACATGATTTTGGACAATGTTCATGGAACTCAGCTTAAAACATAATTGCAGACTTGAAAACCCTTGCCTATTGTAGAGCGCGCCTGTCCTTCCAGTGCTGAACGAAAACCAATGATTTTGGACCCTGTTTTCATGCGAAATGGTTAAATAAATGTTTCACATTTGTTACACTCAAACAGTGTCTCCTGTCATATGCTGAACTAGTCGCATTGTGGATTTGGCCTAAAACATGATTTTGGACAATGTTCATGGAACTCAGCTTAAAACGTAATTGCAGACATGAAAACCATTGCCTATTGTAGAGCGTGCGTGTCCTTCCAGTGCTGAACGAAAACCAATGATTTTGGACCCTGTTTTCATACGAAATGATTAAAAGAAATGTTTCACGTTTGTTACACTCAAACAGTGTCTCCTATCATATGCTGAACTGGTCGCATTGTGGATTTGGCCTATAACATGATTTTGGACAATGTTCATGGAACTCAGCTTAAAACGTAATTGTAGACTTGAAAACCCTTGCCTATTGTAGAGCGCGCCTGTCCTTCCGGTGCTGAACGACAACCAATGATTTTGGACCCTGTTTTCATGCGAAATGGCTAAAAGAAATGTTTCACGTTTGTTACACTCAAACAGTGTCTCCTGTCATATGCCTATTGCAGAGCGCGCCTGTCATTGTGGATTTGGCCTAAAACATGATTTTGGACAATGTTCATGGAACTCAGCTTAAAACGTAATTGCAGACTTGAAAACCCTTGCCTATTGTAGAGCGCGCCTGTCCTTCCAGTGCTGAACGAAAACCAATGATTTTGGACCCTGTTTTCATGCGAAATGGTTAAAAGAAATGTTTCACATTTGTTACACTCAAACAGTGTCTCCTGTCATATGCTGAACTAGTCGCATTGTGGATTTGGCCTAAAACATGATTTTGGACAATGTTCATGGAACTCAGCTTAAAACGTAATTGCAGACTTGCAAACCCTTGCCTATTGTAGAGCGCGCCTGTCCTTCCAGTGCTGAACAAAAAGCAATGATTTTGGACCCTGTTTTCATGCGAAATGGTTAAATAAATGTTTCACATTTGTTACACTCAAACAGTGTCTCCTGTCATATGCTGAAATAGTTGCATTGTGGATTGGCCTAAAACATGATTTTGGACAATGTTCATGCAACTCAGCTTAAAACGTAATTGCAGACTTGAAAACCCTTGCCTATTGTAGGCCTGTCCTTCCAGTGCTGAACGAAAACCAATGATTGGACCCTGTTTTCATGCGAAATGGTTAAAAGAAATGTTTCACATTTGTTACACTCAAACAGTGTCTCCTGTCATATGCTGAACTGGTCGCATTGTGGATTTGGCCTAAAACATGATTTTGGACAATGTTCATGGAACTCAGCTTAAAACATAATTGCAGACTTGAAAACCCTTGCCTATTGTAGAGCGCGCCTGTCCTTCCAGTGCTGAACGAAAACCAATGATTTTGGACCCTGTTTTCATGCGAAATGGTTAAATAAATGTTTCACATTTGTTACACTCAAACAGTGTCTCCTGTCATATGCTGAACTAGTCGCATTGTGGATTTGGCCTAAAACATGATTTTGGACAATGTTCATGGAACTCAGCTTAAAACGTAATTGCAGACATGAAAACCATTGCCTATTGTAGAGCGTGCCTGTCCTTCCAGTGCTGAACGAAAACCAATGATTTTGGACCCTGTTTTCATACGAAATGATTAAAAGAAATGTTTCACGTTTGTTACACTCAAACAGTGTCTCCTATCATATGCTGAACTGGTCGCATTGTGGATTTGGCCTATAACATGATTTTGGACAATGTTCATGGAACTCAGCTTAAAACGTAATTGTAGACTTGAAAACCCTTGCCTATTGTAGAGCGCGCCTGTCCTTCCGGTGCTGAACGACAACCAATGATTTTGGACCCTGTTTTAATGCGAAATGGCTAAAAGAAATGTTTCACGTTTGTTACACTCAAACAGTGTCTCCTGTCATATGCCTATTGCAGAGCGCGCCTGTCATTGTGGATTTGGCCTAAAACATGATTTTGGACAATGTTCATGGAACTCAGCTTAAAACGTAATTGCAGACTTGAAAACCCTTGCCTATTGTAGTGCGCGCCTGTACTTCCAGTGCTGAATGAAAACCAATGATTGTGGACCCTGTTTTCATGCGAAATGGCTAAAAGAAATGTTTTACGTTCGTTACACTCAAACAGTGTCTCCTGTCATATGCTGAAATGGTCGCATTGTGGATTTTGCCTAAAACATGATTTTGGACAATGTTCATTGAACTCAGCTTAAAACGTACTTGCAGACTTGAAAACCCTTGCCTATTGTAGAGCGCGCCTGTACTTCCAGAGCTGAACGAAAACCAATTATTTTGGACCCTGTTTTCATGCGAAATGGCTAAAAGAAATGTTTCACGTTCGTTACACTCAAACAGTGTCTCCTGTCATATGCTGAACTGGTCGCATTGTGGATTTTGCCTAAAACATGATTTTTGACAATGTTCATGGACCTCAGTTTAAAACGTACTTGCAGACTTGAAAACCCTTGCCAATTGTAGGGCGCGCCTGTACTTCAATTGCTGAACGAAAACCAATGATTTTGGACCCTGTTTTCATGCGAAATGGCTAAAATAAATCATTCACGTTCGTTACACTCAAACAGTGTCTCCTTTCATATGCTGAACTGGTCGCATTGTGGATTTTGCCTAAAACATGATTTTGGACAATGTTCATGGACCTCAGTTTAAAACGTACTTGCAGACTTGAAAACCCTTGCCAATTGTAGGGCGCGCCTGTACTTCAATTGCTGAACGAAAACCAATGATTTTGGACCCTGTTTTCATGCGAAATGGCTAAAATAAATCATTCACGTTCGTTACACTCAAACAGTGTCTCCTGTCATATGCTGAACTGGTCGCATTGTGATTTTGCCTAAAACATGATTTTGGACAATGTTCATGGAACTCAGTTTAAAACGTACTTGCAGACTTGAAAACCCTTGCCTATTGTAGGGGGCGCCTGTTCTTCCAGTGCTGAATGAAAACCAATGATTTTGGACCCTGTTTTCATGCGAAATGGTTAAAATAAATGTTTCACATTTGTTACACTCAAACAGTGTCTCCTGTCATATGCTGAACTAGTCGCATTGTGGATTTGGCCTAAAACATGATTTTGGACAATGTTCATGGAACTCAGCTTAAAACGTAATTGCAGACATGAAAACCATTGCCTATTGTAGAGCGCGCCTGTCCTTCCAGTGCTGAACGAAAACCAATGATTTTGGACCCTGTTTTCATACGAAATGGTTAAAAGAAATGTTTCACGTTTGTTACACTCAAACAGTGTCTCCTATCATATGCTGAACTGGTCGCATTGTGGATTTTGCCCTAAAACATGATTTTGGACAATGTTCATGGACCTCAGTTTAAAACATACTTGCAGACTTGAAAACCCTTGCCAATTGTAGGGCGCGCCTGTACTTCAATTGCTGAACGAAAACCAATGATTTTGGACCCTGTTTTCATGCGAAATGGCTAAAATAAATCATTCACGTTCGTTACACTCAAACAGTGTCTCCTTTCATATGCTGAACTGGTCGCATTGTGTATTTTGCCTAAAACATGATTTTGGACAATGTTCATGGACCTCAGTTTAAAACGTACTTGCAGACTTGAAAACCCTTGCCAATTGTAGGGCGCGCCTGTACTTCAATTGCTGAACGAAAACCAATGATTTTGGACCCTGTTTTCATGCGAAATGGCTAAAATAAATAATTCACGTTCGTTACACTCAAACAGTGTCTCCTGTCATATGCTGAACTGGTCGCATTGTGATTTTGCCTAAAACATGATTTTGGACAATGTTCATGGAACTCAGTTTAAAACGTACTTGCAGACTTGAAAACCCTTGCCTATTGTAGAGCGTGCCTGTACTTCCAGTGCTGAACGAAAACCAATGATTTTGGACCCTGTTTTCATGCAAAATGGCTAAAAGAAATGTTTCACGTTTGTTATACTCAAACAGTGTCTCCTGTCATATGCTGAACTGGTCGCATTGTGGATTTGGCCTAAAACATGATTTTGGACAATGTTCATGGAACTCAGCTTAAAACATAATTGCAGACTTGAAAACCCTTGCCTATTGTAGAGCGCGCCTGTCCTTCCAGTGCTGAACGAAAACCAATGATTTTGGACCCTGTTTTCATGCGAAATGGTTAAATAAATGTTTCACATTTGTTACACTCAAACAGTGTCTCCTGTCATATGCTGAACTAGTCGCATTGTGGATTTGGCCTAAAACATGATTTTGGACAATGTTCATGGAACTCAGCTTAAAACGTAATTGCAGACATGAAAACCATTGCCTATTGTAGAGCGTGCGTGTCCTTCCAGTGCTGAACGAAAACCAATGATTTTGGACCCTGTTTTCATACGAAATGATTAAAATAAATGTTTCACGTTTGTTACACTCAAACAGTGTCTCCTATCATATGCTGAACTGGTCGCATTGTGGATTTGGCCTATAACATGATTTTGGACAATGTTCATGGAACTCAGCTTAAAACGTAATTGTAGACTTGAAAACCCTTGCCTATTGTAGAGCGCGCCTGTCCTTCCGGTGCTGAACGACAACCAATGATTTTGGACCCTGTTTTCATGCGAAATGGCTAAAAGAAATGTTTCACGTTTGTTACACTCAAACAGTGTCTCCTGTCATATGCCTATTGCAGAGCGCGCCTGTCATTGTGGATTTGGCCTAAAACATGATTTTGGACAATGTTCATGGAACTCAGCTTAAAACGTAATTGCAGACTTGAAAACCCTTGCCTATTGTAGAGCGCGCCTGTCCTTCCAGTGCTGAACGAAAACCAATGATTTTGGACCCTGTTTTCATGCGAAATGGTTAAAAGAAATGTTTCACATTTGTTACACTCAAACAGTGTCTCCTGTCATATGCTGAACTAGTCGCATTGTGGATTTGGCCTAAAACATGATTTTGGACAATGTTCATGGAACTCAGCTTAAAACGTAATTGCAGACTTGCAAACCCTTGCCTATTGTAGAGCGCGCCTGTCCTTCCAGTGCTGAACAAAAAGCAATGATTTTGGACCCTGTTTTCATGCGAAATGGTTAAATAAATGTTTCACATTTGTTACACTCAAACAGTGTCTCCTGTCATATGCTGAAATAGTTGCATTGTGGATTGGCCTAAAACATGATTTTGGACAATGTTCATGCAACTCAGCTTAAAACGTAATTGCAGACTTGAAAACCCTTGCCTATTGTAGGCCTGTCCTTCCAGTGCTGAACGAAAACCAATGATTGGACCCTGTTTTCATGCGAAATGGTTAAAAGAAATGTTTCACATTTGTTACACTCAAACAGTGTCTCCTGTCATATGCTGAACTGGTCGCATTGTGGATTTGGCCTAAAACATGATTTTGGACAATGTTCATGGAACTCAGCTTAAAACATAATTGCAGACTTGAAAACCCTTGCCTATTGTAGAGCGCGCCTGTCCTTCCAGTGCTGAACGAAAACCAATGATTTTGGACCCTGTTTTCATGCGAAATGGTTAAATAAATGTTTCACATTTGTTACACTCAAACAGTGTCTCCTGTCATATGCTGAACTAGTCGCATTGTGGATTTGGCCTAAAACATGATTTTGGACAATGTTCATGGAACTCAGCTTAAAACGTAATTGCAGACATGAAAACCATTGCCTATTGTAGAGCGTGCCTGTCCTTCCAGTGCTGAACGAAAACCAATGATTTTGGACCCTGTTTTCATACGAAATGATTAAAAGAAATGTTTCACGTTTGTTACACTCAAACAGTGTCTCCTATCATATGCTGAACTGGTCGCATTGTGGATTTGGCCTATAACATGATTTTGGACAATGTTCATGGAACTCAGCTTAAAACGTAATTGTAGACTTGAAAACCCTTGCCTATTGTAGAGCGCGCCTGTCCTTCCGGTGCTGAACGACAACCAATGATTTTGGACCCTGTTTTAATGCGAAATGGCTAAAAGAAATGTTTCACGTTTGTTACACTCAAACAGTGTCTCCTGTCATATGCCTATTGCAGAGCGCGCCTGTCATTGTGGATTTGGCCTAAAACATGATTTTGGACAATGTTCATGGAACTCAGCTTAAAACGTAATTGCAGACTTGAAAACCCTTGCCTATTGTAGAGCGCGCCTGTCCTTCCAGTGCTGAACGAAAACCAATGATTTTGGACCCTGTTTTCATGCGAAATGGTTAAAAGAAATGTTTCACATTTGTTACACTCAAACAGTGTCTCCTGTCATATGCTGAACTAGTCGCATTGTGGATTTGGCCTAAAACATGATTTTGGACAATGTTCATGGAACTCAGCTTAAAACGTAATTGCAGACTTGAAAACCCTTGCCTATTGTAGAGCGCGCCTGTCCTTCCAGTGCTGAACAAAAAGCAATGATTTTGGACCATGTTTTCATGCGAAATGGTTAAATAAATGTTTCACATTTGTTACACTCAAACAGTGTCTCCTGTCATATGCTGAAATAGTTGCATTGTGGATTGGCCTAAAACATGATTTTGGACAATGTTCATGGAACTCAGCTTAAAACGTAATTGCAGACATGAAAACCAATGCCTATTGTAGAGCGCGCCTGTCCTTCCAGTGCTGAACGAAAACCAATGATTTTGGACCCTGTTTTCATGCGAAATGATTAAAAGAAATGTTTCACGTGTTACACTCAAACAGTCTCCTGTCATATGCTGAACTGGTCGCATTGTGGATTTGGCCTAAAACTTGATTTTGGACAATGTTCATGGAACTCAGCTTAAAACGTAATTGTAGACTTGAAAACCCTTGCCTATTGTAGAGCGCCCCTGTCCTTCTGGTGCTGAACGAAAACCAATGATTTTGGACCCTGTTTTCATGCGAAATGGCTAAAAGAAATGTTTCAAGTTTGTTACACTCAAATAGTGTCTCCTGTCATATGCTGAACTAGTTGCATTGTGGATTGGCCTAAAACATGATTTTGGACAATGTTCATGGAACTCAGCTTAAAACGTAATTGCAGACTTGAAAACCCTTGCCTATTGCAGAGCGCGCCTGTCCCTCCAGTGCTGAACGAAAACCAATGATTTTGGACCCTGTTTTCATGCGAAATGGTTAAAATAAATGTTTCACGTTTGTTAGACTCAAACAGTGTCTCCTGTCATATGCATTGTGGATTTGGCCTAAAACATGATTTTGGACAATGTTCATGGAACTCAGCTTAAAACATAATTGCAGACTTGAAAACCCTTGCCTATTGTAGAGGGCGCCTGTCCTTCCAGAGCTGAACGAAAACCAATGATTTTGGACACTGTTTTCATGTGAAATGGTTAAAAGAAATGTTTCACGTTTGTTACACTCAAACAGTGTCTTCTGTCATATGCTGAATTAGTCGCATTGTGGATTTGGCCTAAAACATGATTTTGGACAATGTTCATGGAACTCAGCTTAAAACGTAATTGCAGCCTTGAAAACCCTTGCCTATTGTAGAGCGCGCCTGTTCTTCCAGTGCTGAACGAAAACCAATGATTTTGGACCCTGTTTTCATGCGAAATGGTTAAATAAATGTTTCACATTTGTTACACTCAAACAGTGTCTCCTGTCATATGCTGAACTAGTCGCATTGTGGATTTGGCCTAAAACATGATTTTGGACAATGTTCATGGAACTCAGCTTAAAACGTAATTGCAGACATGAAAACCATTGCCTATTGTAGAGCGTGCCTGTCCTTCCAGTGCTGAACGAAAACCAATGATTTTGGACCCTGTTTTCATACGAAATGATTAAAAGAAATGTTTCACGTTTGTTACACTCAAACAGTGTCTCCTATCATATGCTGAACTGGTCGCATTGTGGATTTGGCCTATAACATGATTTTGGACAATGTTCATGGAACTCAGCTTAAAACGTAATTGTAGACTTGAAAACCCTTGCCTATTGTAGAGCGCGCCTGTCCTTCCGGTGCTGAACGACAACCAATGATTTTGGACCCTGTTTTAATGCGAAATGGCTAAAAGAAATGTTTCACGTTTGTTACACTCAAACAGTGTCTCCTGTCATATGCCTATTGCAGAGCGCGCCTGTCATTGTGGATTTGGCCTAAAACATGATTTTGGACAATGTTCATGGAACTCAGCTTAAAACGTAATTGCAGACTTGAAAACCCTTGCCTATTGTAGAGCGCGCCTGTCCTTCCAGTGCTGAACGAAAACCAATGATTTTGGACCCTGTTTTCATGCGAAATGGTTAAAAGAAATGTTTCACATTTGTTACACTCAAACAGTGTCTCCTGTCATATGCTGAACTAGTCGCATTGTGGATTTGGCCTAAAACATGATTTTGGACAATGTTCATGGAACTCAGCTTAAAACGTAATTGCAGACTTGAAAACCCTTGCCTATTGTAGAGCGCGCCTGTCCTTCCAGTGCTGAACAAAAAGCAATGATTTTGGACCATGTTTTCATGCGAAATGGTTAAATAAATGTTTCACATTTGTTACACTCAAACAGTGTCTCCTGTCATATGCTGAAATAGTTGCATTGTGGATTGGCCTAAAACATGATTTTGGACAATGTTCATGCAACTCAGCTTAAAACGTAATTGCAGACTTGAAAACCCTTGCCTATTGTAGGCCTGTCCTTCCAGTGCTGAACGAAAACCAATGATTGGACCCTGTTTTCATGCGAAATGGTTAAAAGAAATGTTTCACATTTGTTACACTCAAACAGTGTCTCCTGTCATATGCTGAACTAGTCGCATTGTGGATTTGGCCTAAAACATGATTTTGGACAATGTTCATGGAACTCAGCTTAAAACGTAATTGCAGACATGAAAACCAATGCCTATTGTAGAGCGCGCCTGTCCTTCCAGTGCTGAACGAAAACCAATGATTTTGGACCCTGTTTTCATGCGAAATGATTAAAAGAAATGTTTCACGTGTTACACTCAAACAGTCTCCTGTCATATGCTGAACTGGTCGCATTGTGGATTTGGCCTAAAACTTGATTTTGGACAATGTTCATGGAACTCAGCTTAAAACGTAATTGTAGACTTGAAAACCCTTGCCTATTGTAGAGCGCCCCTGTCCTTCTGGTGCTGAACGAAAACCAATGATTTTGGACCCTGTTTTCATGCGAAATGGCTAAAAGAAATGTTTCAAGTTTGTTACACTCAAATAGTGTCTCCTGTCATATGCTGAACTAGTTGCATTGTGGATTGGCCTAAAACATGATTTTGGACAATGTTCATGGAACTCAGCTTAAAACGTAATTGCAGACTTGAAAACCCTTGCCTATTGCAGAGCGCGCCTGTCCCTCCAGTGCTGAACGAAAACCAATGATTTTGGACCCTGTTTTCATGCGAAATGGTTAAAATAAATGTTTCACGTTTGTTAGACTCAAACAGTGTCTCCTGTCATATGCATTGTGGATTTGGCCTAAAACATGATTTTGGACAATGTTCATGGAACTCAGCTTAAAACGTAATTGCAGACATGAAAACCCTTGCCTATTGTAGAGCGCGCCTGTCCTTCCAGTGCTGAACAAAAACCAATGATTTTGGACCCTGTTTTCATGCGAAATGGTTAAATAAATGTTTCACATTTGTTACACTCAAACAGTGTCTCCTGTCATATGCTGAAATAGTTGCATTGTGGATTGGCCTAAAACATGATTTTGGACAATGTTCATGCAACTCAGCTTAAAACGTAATTGCAGACTTGAAAACCCTTGCCTATTGTAGGCCTGTCCTTCCAGTGCTGAACGAAAACCAATGATTGGACCCTGTTTTCATGCAAAATGGTTAAAAGAAATGTTTCACATTTGTTACACTCAAACAGTGTCTCCTGTCATATGCTGAAATGGTCGCATTGTGGATTTTGCCTAAAACATGATTTTGGACAATGTTCATGGAACTCAGCTTAAAACGTAATTGCAGACATGAAAACCATTGCCTATTGTAGAGCGCGCCTGTCCTTCCAGTGCTGAACGAAAACCAATGATTTTGGACCCTGTTTTCATGCGAAATGGTTAAAAGAAATGTTTCACGTGTTACACTCAAACAGTCTCCTGTCATATGCTGAACTGGTCGCATTGTGGATTTGGCCTAAAACTTGATTTTGGACAATGTTCATGGAACTCAGCTTAAAACGTAATTGTAGACTTGAAAACCCTTGCCTATTGTAGAGCGCCCCTGTCCTTCCGGTGCTGAACGAAAACCAATGATTTTGGACCCTGTTTTCATGCGAAATGGCTAAAAGAAATGTTTCAAGTTTGTTACACTCAAACAGTGTCTCCTGTCATATGCTGAACTAGTTGCATTGTGGATTGGCCTAAAACATGATTTTGGACAATGTTCATGGAACTCAGCTTAAAACATAATTGCAGACTTGAAAACCCTTGCCTATTGCAGAGCGCGCCTGTCCTTCCAGTGCTGAACGAAAACCAATGATTTTGGACCCTGTTTTCATGCGAAATGGTTAAAATAAATGTTTCACGTTTGTTACACTCAAACAGTGTCTCCTGTCATATGCATTGTGGATTTGGCCTAAAACATGATTTTGGACAATGTTCATGGAACTCAGCTTAAAACATAATTGCAGACTTGAAAACCCTTGCCTATTGCAGAGCGCGCCTGTCCTTCCAGTGCTGAACGAAAACCAATGATTTTGGACACTGTTTTCATGTGAAATGGTTAAAAGAAATGTTTCACGTTTGTTACACTCAAACAGTGTCTTCTGTCATATGCTGAATTAGTCGCATTGTGGATTTGGCCTAAAACATGATTTTGGACAATGTTCATGGAACTCAGCTTAAAACGTAATTGCAACCTTGAAAACCCTTGCCTATTGTAGAGCGCGCCTGTTCTTCCAGTGCTGAACGAAAACCAATGATTTTGGACCCTGTTTTCATGCGAAATGGTTAAAAGAAATGTTTCAAATTTGTTACACTCAAACAGTGTCTCCTGTCATATGCTGAACTAGTCGCATTGTGGATTTGGCCTAAAACATGATTTTGGACAATGTTCATGGAACTCAGCTTAAAACGTAATTGCAGACTTGAAAACCCTTGCCTATTGTAGGCCTGTCCTTCCAGTGCTGAACGAAAACCAATGATTGGACCCTGTTTTCATGCGAAATGGTTAAAAGAAATGTTTCACATTTGTTACACTCAAACAGTGTCTCCTGTCATATGCTGAACTAGTCGCATTGTGGATTTGGTCTAAAACATGATTTTGGACAATGTTCATGGAACTCAGCTTAAAGCGTAATTGCAGACATGAAAACCATTGCCTATTGTAGAGCGCGCCTGTCCTTCCAGTGCTGAACGAAAACCAATGATTTTGGACCCTGTTTTCATGCGAAATGGTTAAAAGAAATGTTTCACGTGTTACACTCAAACAGTCTCCTGTCATATGCTGAACTGGTCGCATTGTGGATTTGGCCTAAAACTTGATTTTGGACAATGTTCATGGAACTCAGCTTAAAACGTAATTGTAGACTTGAAAACCCTTGCCTATTGTAGAGCGCCCCTCTCCTTCCGGTGCTGAACGAAAACCAATGATTTTGGACCCTGTTTTCATGCGAAATGGCTAAAAGAAATGTTTCAAGTTTGTTACACTCAAACAGTGTCTCCTGTCATATGCTGAACTAGTTGCATTGTGGATTGGCCTAAAACATGATTTTGGACAATGTTCATGGAACTCAGCTTAAAACGTAATTGCAGACTTGAAAACCCTTGCCTATAGCAGAGCGCGCCTGTCCTTCCAGTGCTGAACGAAAACCAATGATTTTGGACCCTGTTTTCATGCGAAATGGTTAAAATAAATGTTTCACGTTTGTTACACTCAAACAGTTTCTCCTGTCATATGCTGAACTGGTCGCATTGTGGATTTTTCCTAAAACATGATTTTGGACAATGTTCATGGAACTCAGCTTAAAACGTGCAGACTTGAAAACCCTTGCCTATTGTAGAGCGCGCCTGTACTTCCAGTGCTGAACAAAAAACCAATGATTTTGGACCCTGTTTTCATGCGAAATGGCTAAAAGAAATGTTTCACGTTCGTTACACTCAAACAGTGTCTCCTGTCATATGCTGAACTAGTCGCATTGTGGATTTGGCCTAAAACATGATTTTGGACAATGTTCATGGAACTCAGCTTAAAACGTAATTGCAGACATGAAAACCATTGCCCAAAACGCACACCAGCCACATCATGTGGATAAGAAATGAAAGGGTGTGTAAAATGGTTGCTGAGGTCTTCTCATGCCCTCTACTCTCTTGTCAATTTTTTATGCCTTACACAATTTGTCCATTGTGCTGATGTACTGTCCTCTGCAATGACTTGTGTGCTGACTCTAATCTGGCCCTCTATAACGTTGTACTCTGTCAGTGTGTGTGGTTTTTAGGTGGAAGACATGCTTACTCTTTGGCATTATGTAGGCAGCCTAACAGTGAAAATAATACAGATTGCTAAGTGTAGTAATGCCCCAATTGGTTAGGTGACACTATTTGAACGGTGACAGGGTGAGGATGGAGGCCAACTCAAAAATGTTGTCAGGAGGCCTATATTCCCAAAATTATGGTGCAATTACATTACACGTTCAATGTGTCCAGGACATGGTCCTTAAGCTCCTGGTGTTCAATTCAATTTAGGTTTAGGTTATAAAACTGTTTTGCATCTGATCGAGGAAGTGGTCTAGTGTTGATTTAAATGTAGCTTGCACCTGGGTCTTCTAGCTGTTGTTGGAGAGAAATCCATTCTCTGGCCGTCTCTCAAAGAAGTTGTGAGGAGCGTAAAAAGGAGAGTAGAGTGGAGGTGCGCTGCTTATATAGAGCTGGTGGGCGGGACTCCTGGTAATAGAGGCTCTTCCGATTGGTCCGTTGTTTGTGTTGTTGCTACATCAGTGGCTCCTCCGTTCCGACTGGCCTTCTGTTAGAGTAGGGGTTGGGGATAGGGTGAAATAGGGTTAGAGTGGAGTAGGGTCAAGGTTAGAGTTAGGTTTGAAGTTAGAGATAGGGTTAGGTTAAGGGGGTTAAGGTTAGGGCAGCGTGGGGTTACAGTTGGGTTAGAGTTGGGTTAGTTTAGAGTTGGGGTTAGGGTTATCCCCACAGCACAGGCACAGCTTTTGGAGAGAGGGTTGACATTCATCCCTCGCCAAAGCAAATTTGATTGGGAGGAACTTCAAAGGGACACTCACAATTATCATAGACAACTCAAACTGATGGACGACTTTGACTACAACACAGACGACAACCACCAACCATTTACTTTACCATCTATCTGGGAACCCAAAACCTCCCAGATAGGCGGTATAAATCTGAACAGATAAGAATACACTCCACAACTATCAAATTCAGACGGACAGAGAGCATCAAATTTGCTCCCGAGTGGTGCAGCGGTCTAAGGCACTGCATCTCAGTGCTTGAGGCGTCACTACAGACCCCCTGGTTCGATTCCAGGCTGTATCACAACCGGCAATGATTGGGAGTCCCATAGGGTGGCGCCAAATTGGCCCAGCATCGTCCGGGTTTGGCCGGTGTAGGCCGTCATTGTAAATAAGAATTTGTTCTTAAATGACTTGCCTAGTTAAATAAAGATAAAATAAAAATAAATAAAAATAACCTCACTCAAATAGAAAGACAACTTAAAAATAACCCACACATAATCATCAAATCATCAGATAAAGGCTCAAAAATAGTAATACTAGATAAACATCAATACACTCACTACCGGTCAAAAGTTTTAGATCACCTACTCATTCAAGGGGTTTTCTTTATTTTTAAAAACTATTTTCTACATTGTCCAAGTGCATAGCTCCGCAAATCTGTCAGAGGAGGGGCAGAGAGAACACAAGAGAGGAGCATCCATGGCCACCATTTACCAGGGCCGAGGTGAAAAGAGCAATAGGTAAGGGTGGGTTAACTTCACCTGGGAAAGATGAGGTGTGCTATGTTATGTTGGCCCATCTTAGTGATGAGGCACTAGATAAGGTATTGGTGTTGAACAAACAGAGTGTGGGAGGAGGGAAAACTACCAGGCAGTTGGAAGGAGGCAGTAGTTGTCACGAGTGCTGTAGGTGGGTGTAGTGGTGGAATCAAACGCAGGACACCGAAGTATAGTCCAACAGACTTTAGTCAATCTCCAACAAGGAAAATACGACACGACTGCCCGAAGGCGAAAATTACGCACGAAGGCGAACAAACAAAAAGCGCACTAAACAGGTGCGTAAACACTCCAACGCAGTGGAGGGAAGCTCAACCGAGCGAAATAGCTAAATAAGCCCAACACACGACAGACCAAAATCAATAACACACAACACTAGACAAACACAACGAGAAACTTATAGGACACTAATTACGCTAAACGAGAACAGGTGTCACAACAAACAGACAAAAGCAAACGAACATGAAACATACAACGGTGGCAGCTAGTATTCCGGAGACAACGAACGCCGAAGCCTGCCCGAACAAGGAAGAGAGGCAGCCTCGGCCGAAACCGTGACAGTACCCCCCCCCTTGACGCGCGGCTCCAGACGTGCGCCGACTCCGGCCTCGGGGACGACCCGGAGGACGCGGAGCAGGGTGCGTCGGGTGCCCACGATGGAATTCCGTCAGGAGAGACGGGTCCAAAATGTCTCTCCTCGGCACCCAGCACCGCTCCTCCGGACCGTACCCCTCCCACTCCACTAGATATTGGAGACCCCCCATCCGACGTCTCGAATCCAAGATGGACCTCACGGAGTACGCCGGTGCCCCCTCGATGTCCAATGGGGGCGGAGGAGTCTCCCTGATCTCACTTTCTTGGAGTGGGCCAGCTACCACCGGCCTGAGAAGGGACACATGGAACGAGGGGTTAATACTTTTATATTCAACAGGTAGTTGTAATTTGTAACACACCTCGTTCAACCTTCCCAGGACTTTAAATGGCCCTACAAACCGCCGACCCAGTTTCCGACAGGGCAGGCGGAGGGGCAGGTTTCTGGTAGAGAGCCAGACTCGATCACCAGGTGCGTACACCGGTCCCTCACTGCGGTGGAGATCGGCGCTCGCCTTATGACGTCGGAGGGCCCGCTGCAGGTGGACGTGTGCAGCGTTCCATGTCTCCTCCGAGCGCCGCGCCCACTCATCCACCGCAGGAGCCTCGATCTGGCTCTGCTGCCAAGGTGCCAGAACCGGCTGGTAACCTAACACACATTGGAAAGGGGTTAGGTTAGTGGAGGAATGGCGTAGGGAATTCTGGGCCATTTCGGCCCAGGGAACGTACCTTGCCCACTCCTCCGGCCGGTCCTGGCAGTATGTTCTAAGAAACCTACCCACATCCTGGTTCACACGTTCCACCTGCCCATTACTCTCCGGGTGGTAACCCGAGGTGAGGCTCACCGAGACCCCCAACCGCTCCATAAAAGCTCTCCAGACTCTGGCGGTAAATTGGGGACCTCGATCAGACACAATATCCTCGGGTACCCCGTAGTGCCGGAACACATGGATGAATAGGGCTTCGGCAGTTTGCAGGGCGGTAGGAAGGCCCGGCATGGGGAGCAAACGACAGGCCTTAGAAAACCGGTCCACAACGACCAGTATAGTGGTATTCCCCTGTGAAGGAGGAAGGTCAGTAAGGAAATCCACCGAGAGGTGGGACCATGGTCGTTGTGGAACGGGCAGGGGTAGGTAACTTACCCCTAGGCAGATGTCTAGGCGCCTTACACTGGGCGCACACCGAGCAGGAGGAAACATAAACCCTCACATCCCTTGCCAACGTGGGCCACCAGTACTTGGCACTAAGACAGTGCACTGTCCGGCCGATACCCGGGTGTCCAGAGGAGGGTGACGTGTGAGCCCAATAGATCAATCGATCCCGAACCTCGAGCGGAACGTACTTCCGACCCTCCGGGCATTGCGGTGGACTAGGGTCGGTGCTCAGCATCGACCTCCCACACTACCGGTGCCACTAGACACGACTCCGGCAGTATGGGAGTGGGCTCCACGGACCTCTCCTCCGTGTCATACCGCCGAGACAGCGCATCTGCCTTACCGTTCTGTGACCCAGGGATGTACGTGATCTTAAATGTAAACCAGGTCAAAAACATATTCCATCTTGCCTGCCGAGGGTTCAGCCTCCTCGCTGCCCGGATGTACTCCAGGTTACGGTGGTCCGTCAAAATGAGGAAAGGGTGTTGAGCCCCCTCGAGCCAGTGCCTCCACACCTTTAGGGCCTGTACCACGGCTAACAGCTCCCTGTCCCCTACATCATAGTTTCGCTCCGCCGGACTGAGCTTCTTGGAATAAAAGGCACAGGGGCGGAGTTTAGGTGGCGCGCCTGACCGTTGTGAAAGCACGGCTCCTATACCGGCCTCAGATGCGTCCACCTCTACCTGAAATGGTAAAGAGGGATCCGGATGCGCCAGCACTGGAGCCGAGGTAAACAGGTCCTTCAGCCTCCCAAACGCCCTGTCCGCCTCGGCAGACCACTGCAGACGCACCGGACCCCCCTTCAAAAGAGACGTGATGGGAGCTGCCACCTGTCCAAAACCCCGGATAAACCTCCGGTAGTAATTCGCAAACCCCAAAAACTGCTGCACCTCCTTCACAGTGGTTGGTGTTTGCCAATTACGCACGGCTGACACCCGGTCTACCTCCATCTTCACCCCTGACGCAGACAACTGATACCCCAAAAAGGAGACCGACTCCTGGAAAAACAGACAATTCTCTGCCTTAACATACAGGTCGTGCTCCACCAGCCTCCGCAACACTCTGCGCACCAGGGCCACATGCTCGACACGGGTAGGCGAGTACACGAGAATGTCATCTATGTACACAACGACCCCCTGCCCCTGCATGTCCCTGAAGATCTCATCCACGAATGATTGGAAAACTGACGGAGCGTTCATCAACCCGTATGGCATGACAGGATACTCGTAATGGCCCGAGGTGGTACTAAAGGCTGTCTTCCATTCATCGCCCTCCCTGATGCGCACCAAGTTGTACGCGCTCCTGAGATCTAATTTAGTGAAGAAACGCGCCCCATGCAAGGACTCAGTCATGGTCGCAATCAGCGGGAGTGGATAACTGTACTTCACCGTGATCTGATTGAGACCACGGTAATCGATGCACGGGCGTAAACCACCATCCTTCTTCTTCACAAAAAAGAAACTCGAGGACGCAGGGGAAGTGGAAGGCCGTATGTATCCTTGTCTCAGAGATTCGTCTATGTAAGTCTCCATAGCTTTCTTCTCCTCCTGAGACAGAGGATACACATGGCTCCGTGGGAGCGCAGCTCCTGCCTGGAGGTCTATCGCACAATCTCCCTGCCTATGGGGTGGCAACCGCGTCGCCCTCGACTTACTAAACGCGATAGCCAAATCCCCATACTCAGGGGGAACGTGCAATGCGGGCACCTGGTTTGGACTCTCCACCGAGGTAGCCCCTACGGAAACGCCCAAACATCGACCCACACACTGGGCAGACCACTCCATCAGAGCCCTCTCCTGCCACGAAATAGATGGGTTATGGGTACTCAACCAGGGCATGCCCAGCACCACCGGATACGCAGGCGAGTCAATCAGAAATAGCTGAATCATCTCCTGATGACCCCCCTGCGCACACATCCTAAGTGGCGCAGTGACTTCCCTGATCAAGCCTGCACCCAACGGACGGCTATCTAGGGCATGAACGGGGAAAGGGACATCAACAGGAAGAAGCGGAATCCCTAAGGCTAAACAAAACTTCTTATCAACAAAATTCCCAGCCGCGCCTGAATCTACCAGCGCCTTATGCTGGGAATGAGGTGCTACCTGTGGAAAACTCACAGGTATACAGAAATGTGCAACAGAGAGCTCTGGGTGAGTGGGGCGCCTACTCACCTGGAAGGAATCCCCAGTGCGGGACCCGTCGTCCTCTCCCCTAGGAGGCCATCCCCAGCACCTAGCCGCGGTGTGTCCTCCCCGACCACAGTTGGTGCAGGAGATGGACCCCCTAGTAAGCCGACCCCTCCTCTCTCTAGCGCCAGCGCCCCCGAGCTCCATGGGGCACGGCTCGGAGGCGCTGGAGGGTGAAATGGACGGACCCCCCTCGGGACGTCCGCGGGTAGCTAGCAGGTTATCCAGCCTGATGGACATGTCGACCAACTGGTCGAACGAGAGGCTGGTGTCCCTACAGGCCAGCTCCCGACGGACGTCCTCTCGTAGACTACATCTGTAGTGATCGACGAGAGCCCGATCATTCCACCCTGCATCTGCCGCTAGAGTACGGAATTCGAGGGCGAACTCCTGGGCACTCCTCCTCCCCTGCCGGAGGAAGACCAGACGCTCCCCCGCCGCTTTCCCCTCCGGGGGATGGTCAAACACCGCCCTGAAGCGGCGGGAGAACTCGTCGTATGTGATGGTGTCCGCGTCGATCCTCCTCCACTCCGCGTTGGCCCATTCCAACGCCTTCCCGGAAAGGCAGGAGATCAGGGCGGACACGCTCTCATGTCCCAAGGGCGCCGGGTGCACGGTGGCCAGGTACAGCTCCACCTGGAGAAGGAATCCCTGACACCCGGCCGCGGTCCCATCGTAGGCCCTCGGGAGCGAGAGTCGGACTCCTCGGGGTTCCGGTGCGGGAATGGGCTGACTGGCCGATGGTGCTGGCAGGGAGGGTGGCGGAGGAGGCGTCCCCCAGCCTCGGATGGTGGTGATCACCTCCTGCAGTGCGGTCCCCATCTGCAGGATCTGGTCCCTTTGTTCCCGGACCTTGTCCTCCAGCGTCGCCTGGGCTGCTGCGGCTCCTGCTGATTCCATTCTTTAAGGTGTGTTATTCTGTCACGAGTGCTGTAGGTGGGTGTAGTGGTGGAATCAAACGCAGGACACCGAAGTATAGTCCAACAGACTTTAGTCAATCTCCAACAAGGAAAATACGACACGACTGCCCGAAGGTGAAAATTACGCACGAAGGCGAACAAACAAAAAGCGCACTAAACAGGTGCGTAAACACTCCAACGCAGTGGAGGGAAGCTCAACCGAGCGAAATAGCTAAATAAGCCCAACACACGACAGACCAAAATCAATAACACACAACACTAGACAAACACAACGAGAAACTTATAGGACACTAATTACGCTAAACGAGAACAGGTGTCACAACAAACAGACAAAAGCAAATGAACATGAAACATACAATGGTGGCAGCTAGTATTCCGGAGACAACGAACGCCGAAGCCTGCCCGAACAAGGAAGAGAGGCAGCCTCGGCCGAAACCGTGACAGTAGTGGTACCAATCCGGAAGCCCGGGAAGGATCCAACGAAGCCAACAAGCTATCGGCCAATAGCTTTAACATCACATGTATGTAAGATTATGGAACGTATGTGTAGCTCAGTTGGTAGAGCATGGCGCTTGCAATGCCAGGGTTGTGGGTTCGATTCCCACGGGGTACCAGTATAAAAAAGAATAAAAAAAGAATGTATGCTATCACTAACTGTAAGTCGCTCTGGATAAGAGCGTCTGCTAAATGACTCAAATGTAATGATTACGGAGCGGCTAACTTACTTCCTGGAGAGCAGAGGGCTAGTAACGCCACCTCAGAGTGGGTTCAGGAAGGGTAGGGGAACTTTGGATCCAGTGCTCTGCTTAGAAGCAGAGGTCAAGAAGGCTCAGGTGAACAAGGAGACTGTTGTAGCTGTCTTTTTTGATGTGAAGAAGGCGTATGATATGATGTGGAAGGAGGGGTTGTTAATCAAGCTTGATATTATGAGGGTAGGAGGAAGAATGTACAACTGGATAAAGGATTTCCTGTTTGGAAGGTCTATCCAGGTGAGGGTGGGGAAGTCTTTATCAGGCAGCTACTTGGTGGATAATGGTACACCACAGGGGAACGTGATTTGTCCTCTGTTGTTCTCAATCATGATCAATGATGTTTACTCTCAGGTACAGCCGGATATAGGGAGGTCGTTATTTGCAGATGATGGTGCCTTATGGAAGAGGGGAAGAAATGTGCCATACATAGTCAGGAAGGTACGGGAAGCAATTGATGAGGTAGAGCGGTGGGCATTAATGTGGGGATTCAGGTTCTCTGTAGAGAAAACTCAAACAGTGTTCTTTACCAGGAGGAAGGTGGGAGATGAGGTATGCTTGAAGTTATATGGGAGAAACTTGGAGAGGGTGGTGGCCTTCAGGTTCCTTAGGGTATACTTTGATACTAGACTGACCTGGGCAGAACATATTGAAAGTGGGAAAGTGTAAGAAGTTGCTAAATGTGATGCGCTGTCTGACGGGGAAGGAGTGGGGGGCTGGGTGTTCCTCATTGAAGACCATGTATGTTGCATTGATCCGATCTGTAATAGACTATGGAAGTATAGCATATGGTTCGGCAGGCCGGACCTCACTGGAAAGATGTCATACAGGGGCAAGGACTCAGAATATGTAGTGGGGCGTTTCGGACGTCCCCAGTGGCTGCATTACAGGTGGAGATGGGGGATATGCCATTGCAGATTAGGAGACAGCAGCTGGCAATGAATTCCTGGGTCAACCTACAAGGACATGGGGTGTCTCATCCTGCGGAAGGGATTTTACAGGCATGCTGGGAACATGAGCGAAGACCGAACACAAGCTTTGGGTGGGTGGGTAATACCCAGGCGAAGGAGATGGGACTGTATGGAAGGGAGTTTAGTCCAACGGTAGTTATTCCTGTAAATCCACCATGGCTACTCCCGTCTCCAGTAGTTGATCTAGAAGTGTTGGAGAGACTACAGAAAGACAGGGAGGGTGTTGATCCAGCTGAATTCTTTAAGAGACGTCTGGAAACGGTGTATCAGGATTTTGTGGCCATTTACACAGATGGTTCAAAAGATCCAAGGACAGGACGTACTGGGTCAGCATTTGTAGTGCAGGAATGTAGGGTGGAAGTCAGGAAACGTATTACAGATCATCTGGCTGTATATACGGCGGAGCTGATGGTCATACTGTTGGCCTTGCAGTGGGTGGAGGAAGTTAAGCCAGACAGAGTAGTTATTTTCTCTGATTCATGTGCAGTGTTAATGCGTCTCCAGTCCTTTAGCTCACGTAGCAGACAAGACCTGCTTTATGAGTTGCTACAAACCCATGGCAGGATTAAACAGATGGCTATTCAGATAAGATTTACTTGGGTTCCAGCCCATGCGGGGGTGGAGGGGAAAGAGGCGGTAGATGAACAGGCTAAACAAGCCCTTAGTAGTGGGGATGTTGATGTTGAAGTGTCAATGAGCAAGGCAGAGGCAAAAAGACTGATGTATACAGTGATGGTGCAGAGATGGCAGGAGCAGTGGAATATAAATTGTAAGGGAAGGCCTTTATGTCAAGTACAGAGGAAAGTAGGGGAGGGGAGGACGGCAGGAAGGGACAGAAGAGAGGAGGCTATTTTTACAAGATTAAGGGTGGGACACAGCCAGTTGAATAAGACATTAAACGTGATAGGAAAGCATCCAACAGGAAAGTGTGATTATTGTCAGGAAATAGAGACTGTGGAGAATGTATTGCTACAGTGTGGGCAGTATCAGAGGGAAAGAGAGAGGATGAGATTTAGTATGAGGGAGAAGGGGATACAGGAAATTAGTTTAAAGAGTATATTGAGCAGAATGTCATTAGATATAGTCTCAAATATTTTGTTATATTTTTTAAGAGAAACTGGGTTGGCAGGTAGGATTTAGTTTCTCCCTGTCTCTGGTCCACATTCCAGTATGGTAGGTGGCGGTAATGCACCATAACGTTGGATGCCAAACGCCGATAAACCCCACTAAAGAACAAGGGATTTTTGAAATTGTTGAAAAACAAACAAACCTTACTCGGTGTGGCGGAGGTTCCGCACGGCCGTGCTGTGAATGGGTCAGAGATGGTAGGAGACAGTGATGGAGAGGAAAGTGAAGCAAGTATGGAACATAGTGGTACAAATAAAGGAGGGAGTAAGAAAGAGAAAAAGAAAGCGGGAGAGAAAGGGAGTAGGGGTATGAAGGGGAGCGAGGAGAGCAACCTAGCTTCCAACGCTAGCGGATGTTCGGAGGTAGAAAGTGCAGAGGAAGGGCAAGATAAGGACATGGTGCAGAGGGAAAAAGCTATCGTAGTGAAGTAAATAGGGAAATGTAAGGTGGAGTCGAGCAGCTGGACTGATCAAGCAGTGGAGTAAAGGGGTGATAACAGGAGTGCCTGTGAGTGTTAGCAATAAAGAGGTTTTTTGAGAGGAGGCGTTCTAGTGAATGTACACAGATTGCAAACAACAAGGGGTGGAGATAGGGTAGATAGCACATCTATTCTGTTACATTTTAAGGACCGGGCACTGCCAAATAAGGCAACAATAGGATATACAGTGGGGAAAAAAAGTATTTAGTCAGCCACCAATTGTGCAAGTTCTCCCACTTAAAAAGATGAGAGAGGCCTGTAATTTTCATCATAGGTACACGTCAACTATGACAGACAAATTGAGGAAAAAAAATGCAGAAAATCACATTGTAGGATTTTTAATGAATTTATTTGCAAATGATGGTGGAAAATAAGTATTTGGTCACCTACAAACAAGCAAGATTTCTGGCTCTCACAGACCTGTAACTTCTTCTTTAAGAGGCTCCTCTGTCCTCCACTCGTTACCTGTATTAATGGCACCTGTTTGAACTTGTTATCAGTATAAAAGACACCTGTCCACAACCTCAAACAGTCACACTCCAAACTCCACTATGGCCAAGACCAAAGAGCTGTCAAAGGACACCAGAAACAAAATTGTAGACCTGCACCAGGCTGGGAAGACTGAATCTGCAATAGGTAAGCAGCTTGGTTTGAATAAATCAACTGTGGGAGCAATTATTAGGAAATGGAAGACATACAAGACCACTGATAATCTCCCTCGATCTGGGGCTCCACGCAAGATCTCACCCCGTGGGGTCAAAATGATCACAAGAACGGTGAGCAAAAATCCCAGAACCACACGGGGGGACCTAGTGAATGACCTGCAGAGAGCTGGGACCAAAGTAACAAAGCCTACCATCAGTAACACACTACGCCGCCAGGGACTCAAATCATGCAGTGCAAGATGTGTCCCCCTGCTTAAGCCAGTACATGTCCAGGCCCGTCTGAAGTTTGCTAGAGTGCATTTGGATGATCCAGAAGAGGATTGGGAGAATGTCATATGGTCAGATGAAACCAAAATAGAACTTTTTGGTAAAAACTCAACTCGTCTTGTTTGGAGGACAAAGAATGCTGAGTTGCATCCAAAGAACACCATACCTACTGTGAAGCATGGGGGTGGAAACATCATGCTTTGGGGCTGTTTTTCTGCAAAGGGACCAGGACGACTGATCCGTGTAAAGGAAAGAATGAATGGGGCCATGTATCATGAGATTTTGAGTGAAAACCTCCTTCCATCAGCAAGGGCATTGAAGATGAAACGTGGCTGGGTCTTTCAGCATGACAATGATCCCAAACACACCGCCCGGGCAACGAAGGAGTGGCTTCGTAATAAGCATTTCAAGGTCCTGGAGTGGCCTAGCCAGTCTCCACATCTCAACCCCATAGAAAATCTTTGGAGGGAGTTGAAAGTCCGTGTTGCCCAGCGACAGCCCCAAAACATCACTGCTCTAGAGGAGATCTGCATGGAGGAATGGACCAAAATACCAGCAACAGTGTGTGAAAACCTTGTGAACACTTACAGAAAACGTTTGACCTGTGTCATTGCCAACAAAGGGTATATAACAAAGTATTGAGAAACTTTTGTTATTGACCAAATACTTATTTTCCACCATAATTTGCAAATAAATTCATTAAAAATCCTACAATGTGATTTTCTGGATTTTTTTTTCTCATTTTGTCTGTCATAGTTGACGTGTACCTATGATGAAAATTACAGGCCTCTCTCATCTTTTTAAGTGGTAGAACTTGCACAATTGGTGGCTGACTAAATACTTTTTTCCCCCACTGTATGCGTTATTATGTGAGGGCTTATGTACCGAAGCCTTTAAGATGTTATGAATGCCAGAGGTTTGGGCATGTGGCAACAGTCTGTAAAGAGAAAAAAAGGTGTGCCAGGTGTGGAGGAGAGCATGAGTATGGGAAGTGTGGAGATGGTGTACAACCAAAGTGCTGCAACTGTGGGGGTGCTCATAATGTGGCATATAGTGGGTGTGAGGCTATGAAGAAGGCAGTGGAGGTGCAGCAAGTGAGAGCGGAGAGAAAGGTGTCATATGCTGAGGCAGTGAGGGTGGTCCAGGAGAGAAGGGTGTCATACGCTGAGGCAGTGAGGGTGGTCCAGGTCCAGGGAGATACAGGTTCAAGGGAGAGATGCATCAGACCGGGGATTACGGGGCAGTTGGGCAGCGATATGGTATACATAGAAAAGAGAAAGCTGGTGATGTTTATAGCAGGAGCTATCAATGACACTGATAAAGGAGAGTCTAAAACGGAGAGGATTAAACTAATAGTGAAAGCTGCTGGGAGACATTTGAGTGACAAGGTTGACATGGGAAGAGGTTCGAGATGACCTCAATCAGCCGATGGTGGAGTCATGTATTACTGGATCTTAGTTATGGTGGTAGTACTACAATGGAATGCTCGACGCCTGTTGGCTAATGGGCAGGAGTTCAAGCAGTTCATTGTTGATACGATAGCTAAGCCTGATGTGATTTGTGTGCAGGAAACATGGCTCAAACCGAATGTGATTTATCATACAGGGATATGTAGTGGTTCGTAGGGACCGAGATATAGGGGGAGGGTGGGTGTGCCACCTTCATAAAGCAAGGAATTCCCTACAAGATGATAGGCAAAGGTATTGAACAGGAGTATGGGGTGGTGGAGGTGTGGATGAGAGGAGGGGTGGTAGTGAATTACTATAATCCGTGTCAGATATTGGACATGGAAGTGATGGAGAGGGTGGAGGGCCAGGAAAGAAGTAAAGTAATGTGGTGTGGAAAAGGCCAAGTGATGGAAAATTTGATAGAAAAGAAAGATCTGGTGTGCCTGAATGATGGCCGAGGGACCAGGATTGATGTAGCCACAGGGAAAGAGTCTGCCTTAGACCTCACTCTGGCATCTAGTGCGATGGCAGGAATATGTGAGTGGGAGGTATGGGAGGAGTCGACAGTAGGGAGTGATCATTACCCCACTGTATGCACAGTAGGCTGGAGGGTGGAGGAGGTGTTAGTGGATGGAGAAGGCAGGTGGGTGTTTGGAAGGGCAAAGTGGGATCAGTTTCAGGAGCTGCGTGAGCAGGTGATGGCTCGGGTGGCTATGAGAGGGGATGTAGATAGTATGAAAAACTGGGTGAGAACAGCGTTAGCGGGGGCAGCTACTGAGGCTATACCTAAGAGTTCAGGGAGGAGGAGGAGGAAAGCAGTCCCATGGTGTACGGAGGAATGTGGGGCAATGGTGAGGATTAGGAACAGGGCATTTAGAGTACTGAAAAGGACGCATAACTTCCAACATCTGAGTCAGTATAAGCAGGACCAGGCCATGGTGAGGAGAACTATCCGTCAGGCAAGAGGTCATGTTGGCATCGGTTCTGTGACACCATTGGAAGGGCGACACCTGTGGGAGAAGTGTGGGGGATGATTAAGAGGATGAGTGGGATCAGAAGGGAGTGGGATTATCCAGTGTTGACGAGTGGGGAGGATGTGGCAGTAACAGATGAGGAGAAAGCAGAGATGATGGCCAGGGTTAGTATTACATGTGGTATCAGTAATGATAAAAACAACCAGTTATTTAATTTTTTATAGAGTATAACAGTGCTTGTTGTATGTTTTGTTTGTTATTAAAGACCACTTGGTCCAGCGATCGCAGCGTTTTTGGGGCAGCGTTCGGTGCCCCCAGGCAAACTGCAGTCGACGGTGAAGAAGATCTTGGCCCCGAAGACTGCAGTTCCAAGTAAGTGTCTACACACTGGAGCATTGTAATGAGATCTCAATCTTTTTTTGACAACCATTTATCTCATACTCTGTTCTTTGTCGTGAAGGGCTGTCTGCTTCCCGAACAGATCTGCGACCAGCTCTGCAACCCGCAGAGACCTCAGATGCAGAGCTGGTCGTTGTGGCCATAGATGTTGAAAAGTGTTAGTTAATTACTGTAATACTGATAATTTAAAATCAAGTTTTGGATTCTGACTGACGGACATAACCTTTTATTTAATGTCACCTCTTTTTTTTGTCGTTGTAATATTCATCAGAATAAGGTACCTTGGGTAAGGTAGGTTTGAGTGAGAAACAATAATATCATATTATAATATGCCATTTAGCAGACGCTTTTATCCAAAGCGACTTACAGTCCTGGTGCTGGTATCCCCCTCCATTCTTTTCCAACTTTGATACTCATATTATTTGTAGTTGGCACTTGGTATCACTCTCCATTCTTTTCCAACTTTTATACTAATATTATTTGTAGTTGTTACTTAGTATTTTCATGATGTTACTCTCACATTGTGAAAAAATTTGCCATGTTATTTTTTAAAATCTATAACATAGATTAGATTCCGAACACATTGTGACATTGTTTCCACTCCAAAGCTCTTTTCCAAAGTTTTCCTGCTTTTCTGACATCAACCTGAGCTTAACTTTTCAATTCCCTAACCCTAAATCAATATATTGCTTTAACTGATTATGTTGTCCTGATCAGATTCTTGGGGAGCATAATCATCACTTTTTGCTGATTTATGTATTATGTATGAAGCCTTGAACGTACAGGTCCCTCCACCACTGCCTACTGCCTCCCGTCCGGCTGATGACCCATCCCGTGCCTCCCTGGACCGGGACCCCCTGAATCCATCCCAGGCTTCTGTCCTTGCCCTGTTGGGGCGAAGAGAAGAAGAGGGGGATGTGCCCCGGCTCTCCTTACTGCCTCCAAGGCCTGCCCAAGAAAGTGCTGAGGTGAATAAAGTAACATCGCAAATCTTACAAAAGGTAATTGGATATTTTTATTGTGTCACGCTGGAAAATGAATCTTCCATTTATTGTACTTTTAACTCTCTTTAACTCCTCTCTCTTAAATGCAGCCAGGGGCGGCCTGTTCAATAGGGCGATATGGGCGACGCACTGCCAAACGGGAAAAGGAAGGGATTTTTTTTCTAATCAATTATATCACGGCAACAGTAGTTATCAGTGTTGTAATCTATACGTCTGATCTGCCACAGTGCCACACTGCCACTAAATGTCGAATCAGGCTAAAGTCGTGCTTCAAATGGCTCCCCCCCCTTTTGGGGCGATTTCAGTCAGGTTGAAAATCGCCCAGAAGTCTGTAATAGACTCCCATGTAAAATCTATTTTTTTCAAATTTCAGAGCCTTCAATACAATCTCAATGGGTGTCTGTGGGCTTGCACTTACGCGCTTTTGTCATACGTTACGTAACCATGAACGTAACTGAGAAAAGAGTGGATTGTTTGAAAGAAGTTCCTTTTTGTCGGCGAACAAATGGAGATAAATTGGCAACGAAACAATTAGGACCTCCCAGACCAAATTTAATAATTCAACAGGTTTCTACTAAAGGCGGAAAGTCCTACACCCGAGGATTTTCCAAAAATTGGTACGAACGAAAAAAGACTTTGCCACTCACTCAACTGGATGACGAGGGATACAGGCTAGCTGTCCGCCGCCACAACGATGAGGTTAGTGTTGATAATCACAAGTTTACTGGATGTGGATATGGTGTAATAAAGGCAGTTTATTCAGAGGTAAATATATCTGGAATCGCGTTCACGGACCCGTTCGTCAAACTCTTAGGGAGCTATAAATTAAGCCCCATTACTTACCATATCAGATAAGAGAAATTGCTGCAGCTACATATATTTTACATCCTGGCCCTACATAGTTCACTATTTGCATCACTTACCAAAATATTACATGTGGTCATATATGCTTGGAAAGTGGAGATGCCATAGAACGTCAAAAAAGTAAACATTGCTGGAGACACATTGCCGTTTTGGAGAAGACATCGCGTTTGCTAGCGAAGAGATTTGTTGTGGCAAATGAACTTGGGCTGGGAATTGCCAGGAACCTCACGATAAGATATATGCATCAGCATTGCGAGTCTCATGATTCTATACGTATTGCGATTCGATACTGTGATTTTATTGCGCACCATATGTCTGTTGCAGAGCGATCAGAAAGCCATGAGAACGAGTTTTGATCAGTCATGGAAATAAAAGTGCTGAAAACAAATTTGCTCCCAATGTGAAAAGATTGAGAACAAGCTATGAAGGAACAATAATGGTGTTTTGGTGCAGGTACAGCCAACTAGCGCTAAAATATTGCGATATTGTCAATACAGTATATCGTAAAGTATCACTATGTAACTCGATTTCTTTCACCCCAATCCCTCAAATTAACGGTAAATAACTGAATTGTTTGCCCCACATTTAGCTAAGATGATTAGCTAGCCAGCTAAAATGTTTTATTTAGTTAGCAGTCGCATCTACAATAGTTTACTGTCAATAACATGTCTCCAAAAATGACGTGGTGTCTCCAATTGTGTTGACATTTTACAATTGCAATGCGCATCCATGAGTATCCACTTTCTGTAGCTCAGCTGGTAGAGCATGGTGCTTGTAACGCCAAGGTAGTGGGTTCGATCCCCGGGACCACCCATACACAAAAATGTATGCACGCATGACTGTAAGTCGCTTTGGATAAAAGCGTCTGCTAAATGGCATATTATTATTATTATTATTATTATTATTATCTGAAGAGAGCCCCGAAACATTGTGTGCAGACATTTTATGCAATAAATGAAGTAGGTTCAATCTAGTAGTTCTGATCTTCTGATTGGTCCTGATGAGTTGGGCGAGGTCCCCTGCAGGCTACTGTCACTGTTGCATTGGCTCTGAGTCGGGTTCTCTGTCTTCAAATGTTCAGCCTAAGAGAGGGGATTTTTGTGTGTGTGTGTGTGTGTGTGTGTTTAACAGTGATGATGTGTGTGTGTGTGTGTGTGTGTTTAACAGTGATGATGTGTGTGTGTGTGTGTGTTTGTGTGTGTGTGTGTCCTCAGAGCAAGAACTCGTGAGTTGGAAGAACTGAGAGGCCTATGGCGTGGGTGTTGTCCTTGGCCACCTGCTGACAAGGCTGACAAGATAGGACCCTTTTGTCCATTGTTATTGGATAGGAACAGAACTTATAACCAGCTCCTGACCTAAATAGATCTTAGCACAACATTTTACTCAACATATCATATTCCATATTCACTATAACAAATATATTTACTACGACATTAGCAAGAACCGCCACATCCTCAGCCGGCTAATCCAGTGTGTGAAGTTTTGCGGAGTGTTTGAGTTAGCTTTGCGAGGCAAAGATGAAACTGAGGGCTCCACCAACCCTGGTAAGCCAACACTTTTGAGATCAGTCAATAAATGCTTCTGGTATTGACTTATATGCTGCCCCTGTCTTCATGTTGTTGCTGGACATATCTTTTTTTAAATGTGTGTAGGTCACCTAAATCATCAGAAAAATTGCCCCTCCTGAGAATTTTTTCAGGAGCCGCCACTGAATGCAGCTGATGCTTCCAGAGAGGTAGCGGGAAACTCTCAACAAGGAGCAGCAGTGGTGGATTGGCCGGACGCTGTTCACCAGGAGCTAATCAGGGAGGTCCCAATTCATCACAGACTTGTGTCCGTGGTGGTACCCTCCCCGACCCCTTCTTTGCACGTCCGCTGTTCCACGTCCGCAACTCAGCTATACAACAAGCTGTGTGAGGGCCACAGCGAAGCCTGGATGCGGCGATCCATACAGTACCTCGGCAAGTGCGAGCACTTCCTGGCCTCGGGCACCATCCGGCCACAGTTCCCACCACTACCAGAAATGCTGGTGGTGCCGTCACCCCTCTGGCTGCTGACAGTGTACAGCATGGATGTGCTGTCGCGGCTTGACGAGGTGAAGGCCAGGGTCACCTCTGTCTTCGGGTCCATCTTAAAGATGGACTCCACGAAGAAGGTAACACTTTTGTCACACCATATTGAAAGTATACCATCATTTCGTCCCTCCGCATCCCACTGACGCTCACTCTCTCTCCCCTCCTCTCTCTTTTCATGTGACCAAGAAGATCGGCGGTTACGCTTCGGACACGGCTGCCTGGGCCACAAACGTGGTCAATGAACACGGGCAGGTCATCAACTGTGTCCTCACTGCTGGTGAGGGCGAGGGCCTTATGAAGCGGTACCAACTTGCTGGGGTACCACCCCCCCCCCAGCTCATGTACGTGGACTGGGACTGTTGCTCCAGCCATGTTTCCTGAATGGGACCAGCTGGTGGTTTGTCTTGACATCTGGCATCTGCTGCGGCGGTTCGTAGCAGGTGTCACCACTGAAATCCACCAGCTGTAAAGGGCCTTCATGCGGCAGCTGTCATCCTGCATTTTTGAATGGGATGCAAGAGATGTCCGTCAACTGCTGGAAGCCAAGCGGTCCGAGCTGGGGAAGCAGCGAATGGTTGGCCTTACTGACACAGAGGTCTACAGCCACTTGGGGAGGAGGGAGATGACTCTTCACTGCCGTCGCCGTACACGTGGAGCTGTAGAGACGGAACTCCTCCTCATGGACACGCTGGGGACCTTCAACAGTGAGAAGGGGCACGACACCATGGGCATTCCGCTGCTGGACCCCGTCCTCATCCAGGCAATCTGGCAAGAGCAGTGGCATCACCTCCGCTGCATCCAAGACCCTCCCGGTGTACAGTTCTACACAGACACCGGCAAGCCAATTACCAAGGGCGGAGTGAAGCTGCCGGTGTATTGCTACACACGCGGCTCCACATCTCTGGAGTGGTACCACTCCACCTCAACCGGTTCATCCCAGGTAATTACAACTATAGAACTATCATTTTGAAATGTTACCAGTAAAATCATTGACATTAAAGTGAGTTGTGTTCACCTTCTCATCACCCATTATTCTACTCTTAGGCACCAGTGCCAATGGAATGCATTTCCAGGCC
Organism: Coregonus lavaretus; assembly: GCF_964263955.1. Taxonomy (NCBI): domain Eukaryota; kingdom Metazoa; phylum Chordata; class Actinopteri; order Salmoniformes; family Salmonidae; genus Coregonus; species Coregonus lavaretus. The sequence continues at coordinate 51,788 of NW_028162226.1, read as the reverse complement.
TTCCTCCTGGATTTACTGGCGAGGTGGAACGACAGAAGCAGCCTCTGCTCTGCTACAGTGGCCACCTGCAACACTCCCTCAACCAGCTCAGTCAAAGGGTGCATGGCTCAGGTCAGGTTGAGGACTTCACCAAGCCTGGTGTGTACACAGGTACGTTGATCATGTCATAGGTTTGTGTAAACGTGTGATGCGTTTTTATGTCATTAAGCTTTGTGTGCTCTCCCACTACATCTCAGGGGAACTCATTGGTGTTGAGTACCTGTAAGCCCAGACCAACAAAGTGCTGCAGGCCATCAGCTTGGACCCTGACACTCCGGACGAAGCAGACGCCACCGAGGGACCCTTGGAGGACGAGGGATTTCAGGAGGCGGAGGATGAGGACCCCACTGTCAACGTCCCCGACCCACCTCCGCCAGTCGCCTCGTCCTCCACCTCTGCGGCAGCCCAGTCAGGTGATCCAGCTGACGCTCCCAGGTCTGGGTCATCCAGTCCGGCCGCCACCGACCGTGACTTTCCTGAGGCCCCCGAACACCAGGATTCTTCTCCCTCTGACTCCTCCTCAGGCTTTGAGGAAATTGTATGTGATCAATAATATTGGAGTAGTATTACATACAAAATAACAGATGTGTTATTACAGGGAGGGGGATGAATAGGAGATAGGTCAGCTAGTTTGCTTTCCAGTGCACAGGCCTAAAACACAATGCTATTCAAAACCTAGCCTTAACCACAAACCCCTTACCTTAACTCTAACCCAATTTAGGAGCTCAAAGGAATAAGTAAACTCATATAGGGAGGGATTTCCGCTCCACTTGTTGGACCAGAAGTAATGTTAACAACACTCTGCTTAAAATCATCAGGAGCTATAAGGAGTCAGTCAACTAACTGGTCAGTCAAGTCATATAGGGAGGGCTTTCATTGCCACCTGCTGGATCAGAAGTAATGTAATGTTGCCAACACTGGGCTTAAATTCATTAGGAGCAATAAGGAATAAGTCACCTCATCATTCAAGTCATATAGGGAGGGGTCTTAGCACCACCTGCTGGATCAGAAGTACTATTCACCATGGCCACAGAGAGCCATCATCACTCAACAGGTGCAAGTAAAACAATAACAAATCATCAAATAGGCAGTGGTTTCAAAACTCTAAGCACATTTTCAAGTAGAGCACACCAAATAATACGGTTACTTTTTCACCAAACGTAATCAGTGTGTCATCTAGAAATGCATGCTTCACATTGCAATGCATGTTCTTATAAAGTAATTGCTTTCCACAATGCAATGCTCACATGACTTTTGATAGGATCTTTTTCATTTGTTAAAATGTATGCGACTGTTACTTAATCCGACTGCTCTGAATTATAACCCCTTAACAGTTTGGTGTTAACCTACAGATTTGTTTGTCTACTGCAGATTTGGAACACTACATCATGAAAATGTATGTTTGTGAAGTATAAAATCAGGGTAACTTGGGGGGAAAACGCCCCCCTTAAGGGAAATGTCTATTTTCTGACTGCACCAAAAAAAACAATGTTTGGTAAGATTTAGATATGTGCATACTGGCTATCCTCAGGCAAACACATTTACAGGGGAAAGAAGTGGGCCGAATTAATACTTTTTTTGGTCTTCAACAAAAACACAAAAGGGGTGCGTTTGGCCCCAAAATGACCCCTGTAGATTAGTGTGTTAAACATTTTCAGTAATTGACCCTAACATACTCCCTTTAAATTGTACTACTTTATTAAAAACAGATTGCAACTTTTCTCTCGAACCTAGTGCATTATTTATCTGTAGGCTCCCCTACTGGTATATGTATATAACATACGTTTCTAGATTTCATTACATTATATAGCCTATATAACTTTTACTCAATGACAAAATATTAGATCAATGCACCTCAAAAATCGTTTTGTTGCAGTGACTTAAAAAGTAGAGATGACAAATAAAAAATGTTGTTAAGCAAATCAAATCAAATCAAATTTTATTGGCCACATGCGCTGAATACAACAGGTCCAGACATTACAGTGAAATGCTTACTTACAGCCCTTAACCAACAGTGCATTTATTTTTAATAAAAAAGTAAAATATAACATCAACAAAAGAGTGTTGAGAAAAAAAGAGCAGAAGTAAAATAAAATAACAGTAGGGAGGCTATGTATACAGGGGGGTACCAGTGCAGAGTCAATGTGCGGGGGCACCGGCTAGTTGAGGTTGTTGAAGTAATATGTACATGTGGGTAGAGTTAAAGTGACTATGCATAAATAATTAACAGAGTAGCAGCAGCGTAAAAAGATGGGGTGGGGGGTGGGGGTGGGCAGTGCAAATAGTCCGGGTAGCCATGATTAGCTGTTCAGGAGTCTTATGGCTTGGGGGTAGAAGCTGTTGAGAAGTCTTTTGGACCTAGACTTGGCACTCCGGTACCGCTTGCCGTGCGGTAGCAGAGAGAACAGTCTATGACTAGGGTGGCTGGAGTCTTTAACAAGAAGTCCTGAATGGCAGGAAGCTTGGCCCCAGTGATGTACTGGGCCGTACGCACTACCCTCTGTAGTGCCTTGCGGTCGGAGGCCAAGCAGTTGCCTTACCAGGCGGTGATGCAACCAGTCAGGATGCTCTCGATGGTGCAGCTGTATAATTTTTTTAGGATCTGAGGACCCATGCCAAATCTTTTCAGTCTCCTGAGGGGGAATAGGCTTTGTTGTGCCCTCTTCACGATTGTCTTGGTGTGTTTGGACCATGATAGTTTGTTGGTGATGTGGACACCAAGGAACTTGAAGCTCTCAACCTGTTCCACTACAGCCCCATCGATGAGAATGGGGGCGTGCTCAGTCCTCTTTTTTTTCCTGTAGTCCACAATCATCTCCTTTGTCTTGGTCACGTTGAAGGAGAGGTTGTTATCCTGGCACCACACGGCCAGGTCTCTGACCTCCTCCCTATAGGCTGTCTCATCGATGTCGGTGATCAGGCCTACCACTGTTGTGTCATCGGCAAACTTAATGATGGTGTTGGAGTCGTGCCTGGCCATGCAGTCATGGGTGAACAGGGAGTACAGGAGGGGACTGAGCACGCACCCCTGAGGGGCCCCCGTGTTGAGGATCAGTGTGGCAGATGTGTTGTTACCTACCCTTACCACCTGGGGGCGGCCCGTCAGGAAGTCCAGGATCCAGTTGCAGAGGGAGGTGTTTAGTCCCAGGATCCTTAGCTTAGTGATGAGTTTTGAGGGCACTATGGTGTTGAATGCTGAGCTGTAGTCAATGAATATCCTTTCGTAGGTGTTCCTCTTGTCCAGGTGGGAAAGGGCAGTGTGGAGTGCAATAGAGATTGCATCCTCTGTGGATCTGTTGGGGCGGTATGCAAATTGGAGTGGGTCTAGGGTTTCTGGGATAATGGTGTTGATGTGAGCCATGACCAGCCTGTCAAAGCACTTCATGGCTACAGACATCAGTGCTACAGGTCGGTAGTCATTTAGGCAGGTTATCTTACTGTCCTTGGCCACAGGGACTATGGTGGTCTGCTTGAAACATGTTGGTATTACAGACTCAGTCAGGGACATGTTGAAAATGTCAGTGAAGACACTTGCCAGTTGGTCAGCACATGCTCGGAGTACACGTCCTGGTAATCCGTCTGGCCCTGCGGCCTTGTGAATGTTGACCTGCTTAAAAGTCTTACTCACATCGGCTACGGAGAGCGTGATCACATAGTAATCCGTAACAGCTGGTGCTCTCTGCGTGCTTCAGTGTTGCTTGCCTCGAAGCGAGCATAGAAGTGGTTTAGCTCGTCTGGAAGTCTTGTGTCACTGGGCAGCTCGTGGCTGTGCTTCCCTTTGTAGTCTGTAATAGTTTTCAAGCCCTGCCACATCCGACAAGCGTCAGAGCTGGTGTAGTATGATTCAATCTTAGTCCTGTATTGACTCTTTGCCTGTTTGATGGTTCGTCGGAGGGCATAGCGGAATTTCTTATAAGCGTCCAGGTTAGAGTCCCGCTCCTTGAAAGCGGCAGCTCTACCCTTTAGCTCAGTGCAGATGTTTCCTGTAATCCATGGCTTCTGGTTGGGGTATGTACGTACGGTCACTGTGGGGACGACATCATCGATGCACTTATTGATGAAGCCAGTGACTGATGTGGTGTACTCCTCAAGACTAGGGACATCCAGGGAAAGTGTTGAATTTTTTTTTGCCGAAATAAAGGGTTTCTGTGAGAATTACAGGAGGGGGTATGATATATACTGTGATGTACTAATGTTATGATGATGACTAATATCATTTTACTTCACAGTAAGTAGAGCAAAATGCTGATATTGACCAGATCAGAGACGTACGGTATGTAACAAATGCATCCCCTATACCATAACGAGTATCCTAAATGAAGTTGCTGGGGTCTATTTGATGAGGGGTGTACTGAACTGTACCTTTAGCATGTCAGAATTTTCTCAAACGGGAAATATCCCTTGCCAACTGGGCAGAGGCGCTGTACATTTCAGCACCACGGAGCTCCGCTATTACCCATCTCGTGAGTGGAGATGAAGCAGAAGCACTGTCCATTCAACGGTGCTGAATACAGCAACGCATGCGTTGAGTCTTCCTTTGTCATTCCTGATTTGGCCAATTGTTTGGTTGGAGTTTTTCGGTCTGCCATGCGACTTTGACTATTGTAGATAATCCATTTGGATTGATGCCTTTTATTTCAACGCCTCAGGCAAGTAAAATGTGCAATACGTAGCTTTTAGACGGGTTAGTTAACAAAATACATGGTGAGAAATGTAGAGGTGCGCGTATAAATAGATCAATTGTGCCTTTTTGATGGAAATATGGAGGTGAGATTTTGGAGATCAGGTCATCATTTACGCACACTCTCCGCGAATACGGCTGGCCAGCTGGATGTCCTAGGGCACGATGGTTACCCTCTTTGCGTGGATGGCACATGGTTTGGTGTCCTCGAACAGACCGACCAGGTAAGCCTCGCTAGCCTCCTGCAGGGCCATCACCGCGGAGCTCTGGAAGCGCAGGGCGGTCTTGAAGAACTGGGCGCTGGCAGGGCACATTGCGGATGAGCAGCTCAGTGGACCTTTGGTAACGATGGATCTCTCTGAGACACGGTGCCGGGCCTGTAATGGGGAGGCGCTCCTGCACGCAGCCTTGGCATCGAGCTGCATCCTGTAGGCTTTGCCACAGGTGGATTTGCGAGCAAATTGCTTGGTTCTGGCCATGGCGCTAGCTTCCTTCTTAGACAGTCGGAGTATAGCCTCGAAATGCCCATGTGAAATGTATAAAGCCGGCAGTGGCATCTGCTGATTGGACACCATCTCCCCACCACCCCGATTGGCGCGTTGCGGAGGCCTCCTCTGTCGGCTATCCGAAGGGATGCTTTGCTTCTTTTTTTTAGGACCGCGCGCCCCCAAAACAGTACACTGCGCACCCAAAACAATACACTGCGTGCCCAAAACAATACACTGCACGCACAAAACAACACACTGCGCGCCCAAAACAATAGTACACTGCGCACGCATAAAATAGTACACTGCGCGCATGCGTACAATAGTACACTGCCGGCCCTTTACGCGCAATAATAGTCGCCAAAGTCAAGAGTGAAATCTTATGTTCTAATCTAATGCTAGCTTGCTATGGCAAACGAGGCCAATAGTACACTGCACGGATGCAACTGCACACTGCGCGCAGGCAAAAGCACACTGTGCGCGCAACAGTACACTGCCGGCACTTTATGCGCAATAATGGTCGCCAAAGTCAAGAGTGAAATCTTGTGTTCTAATCACCACATGTTCAAGCATTTTCCTCCTTTATTCAGATTACAACCTCTCATTTCAGTTATTTGAAAATAAATAATCTCTCAAATATCACTATATCTAAAACAAGCCATAGAAAGTTGGTTGCAATTTCAATTTAATCATCCAGAAACGACAGAACAAACTCAAATACACTAATAGAAAAACATTTATATTTCTTGATATTGTAAGTTGTATAGCCTACTTGTTGCTATCTCAGACGACCAGAACCTTAATAATAATAATTATACTAGTTGACTGCACATAGCACGGACATATAGTAGACTACTGACACTCACTCGTATGGAATGGGTATGGGGACTGGACACGCTGCGACCCAGACCCTACTGTTGTTGATAACTAACCCTTCTAAAAGCTACGTATTGCACGTTTTACTTGCCTGAGGCGTTGAAATTATCTACAATAGTCAAAGACGCACGGCAGACCGAAAAACTCCAACCAAACAATTGGCCGAATCAGGAAGGACAAAGGAAGACTCGGCGCATGGGTTGCTTTATTCAGCACAGTTGAATGGACAGCGCTTCTGCTTCATATCCATTCAAGAGACGGGTAATCGAGGAGTTCCGTGGTGCTGAAATGTACAAAGTTGTTCACTATCGATCGGTATATCTATTTATTATGGCCATCGAAATGTTATTCAAATCAGATCCAACAATAATATCAAGGGATTAGAAATCCAGGGCTTAAAAACAAATGTGTCATTGTCTATTTGTGGAAAAATCACACTGATTAACTCTATAGTATTATCCCAGTTTACCTATTTGTTTATGGTCTTGCCTACACCTAGCAAACAGTTTTTTAATTTATATTCCATTTGATTTGGAACAGCAAGCCAGACAAAATTAAACGGGCCTATTTATATAATGAATATGAATTCGGAGGACAGAAATGATTAAATATTTTAAGCGTTGGACCTACCACTAAAAGCTTCAGTCATACAAAAGTTATACTTAAATCCGAACTGGTTCTCTAGAAATACGTAAGACTTTCTCACCATATGTTCAATAATGGCATTTTCCCCCTTTATTCAGATTACAACGTCTCACTTTCAGTTATTTGAAATGAAATCATCTCTCAAATATCACTATATCTAAAACAAGCCATAGAAAGTTGGTTGCAATTTCAATTGAATCATCCAGAAACGACAGAACAAACTCAAATACACTAACAGAAAAATATATATATATTTCTTGATATTGTATGTTGTATAGTCTACTTGTTGGTATCTCAGACGACCAGAACCTTAATAATAATCACCATACTTACTTCACAAACAATAATTATACTAGTTGACTGCACATGGGCTCCTGAGTGGTGCGGTGGTCTAAGGCACTGCATCTCAGTGCTTGAGGCGTCACTACAGAACCCCTGGTTCGATTCCAGGCTGTATCACAACCGGCCGTGATTGGGAGTCCCATAGGGCGGTGCACAATTGGGCCAGTGTCGTCCGGGTTTGGCTGGTGTAGGCCATCATTGTAAATAAGAATTTGTTCTTAACTGACTTGCCTAGTAAAATTTTTAAAAATAGCACGGACATATAGTAGACTACTGACACTCACTCGTATGGAATGGGTATGGGGAATGGACACGCCGCGACCCAGACCCTACTGCTGTCGATCACACATACGTCATTTTTTTAACCTTTATTTAACCAGGTAAGCCAGTTGAGAACAAGTTCTCATTTGCAACTGCGACCTGGCCAAGATAAAGCAAAGCAGTGCGATAAAAACAACAACACAGAGTTACATATGGTGTAAAAGAAAACATAAAGTCAAAAATACCACAGAAAATATATATATACAGTGTGTGTAAATGTAGCAAGTTATGGAGGTAAGGCAATAAATATGCTATAGTGCAAAATAATTACAATTATTATTAACACTGGAATGATAGATGGGCAAGAGATGATGTGCAAATAGATACTGGGTTGCAAATGAGCAAAATAAATAACAATATGGGGATGAGGTAGTTGGGTGGGATAATTTCAGATGGGCTGTGTACAGGTGCAGTGATCGGTAAGGTGCTCTGACAACTGATGGCAGCAGAGAACTGGAAGAAATGGCGGCCAAAGGAGGTGTTGGCTTTGGGGATGACCAGTGAGATATACCTGCTGGAGCGCATACTACAGGTGGGTGTTGCTATGGTGACCAATGAGCTAAGATAAGGCGGGGATTTGCCTAGCAGTGATTTATACATGGCCTGGAGGTAGTGGGTTTGGCGACGAATATGTAGTGAGGACCAGCCAACAAGAGCGTACAGGTCACAGTGCTGGGTAGTATATGGGGCTTTGGTGACAAAATGGATGGCACTGTGATAGACTACATCCAATTTGCTGAGTAGAGTGTTGAAGGCTATTTTGTAAATGACATTGCCGAAGTCAAGGATCGGTAGGATAGTCCGTTTTTCGAGGGCATGTTTGGCAGCATGAGTGAAGGAGGCTTTGTTGTGAAATAGGAAGCCGATTCTAGATTTAACTTTGGATTGGAGATTCTTAATGTGTGTCTGGAAGGAGAGTTTACAGTCTAACCAGACATCTAGGTATTTGTAGTTGTCCACCTACTCTAGGTCAGACCCGTCGAGAGTAGTGATTCTAGTCGGTTGGGCGGGTGCCAGCAGCGTTCGATTGAAGAGCATGCATTTAGTTTTACTAGTGTTTAAGAGCAGTTGGAGGCTACTGAAGGAGTGTTGTATGGCATTGAAGCTTGTTTGGAGGTTTGTTAACACAGTGTCCAATGAAGGGCCAGATGTATGTGTCCCTTCCGCTGGCCATGTCCCTTCCGTCTTCAAGAGAGCGAGAGTTGCTCCCCTTCTCAAAAAACCAACACTCGATCCCACTGATGTCAACAACTACAGACCAGTATCCCTTCTTTCTTTTCTTTCCAAAACTATTGAGCGTGCCGTCTTTAGCCAACTCTCTTGCTATCTCTCTCAGAATGACCTTCTTGATCCAAACCAGTCAGGTTTCAGGACTGGTCATTCAACTGAGACTGCTCTTCTCTGTGTCACGGAGGCTCTCCGCACTGCTAAAGCTAACTCTCTCTCCTCTGCTCTTGTCCTTCTAGACCTGTCTGCTGCCTTTGATACTGTGAACCATCAGATCCTCCTCTCCACCCTCTCCAAGCTGGGCATCTCCGGCGCGGCTCACTCCTGGATTGCGTCCTACCTGACCGGTCGCTCCTACCAAGTGGCGTGGCGAGAAGCTGTCTCCGCACCACGTGCTCTCACCACTGGTGTCCCCCAGGGCTCAGTTCTAGGCCCTCTCCTTTTCTCCCTATACACCAAGTCACTTGGCTCTGTCATATCCTCACATGGCCTCTCCTATCATTGCTACGCTGATGATACACAACTAATCTTCTCCTTTCCCCCTTCTGATAACCAGGTGGCGAATCGCATCTCTGCATGTCTGGCAGACATATCAGTATGGATGACGGATCACCACCTAAAGCTGAACCCTGGCAAGACGGAGCTGCTCTTCCTCCCGGGGAAGGACTGCCCGTTCCATGATCTCGCCATCACGGTTGACAACTCCGTTGTGTCCTCCTCCCAGAGTGCGAAGAGCCTTGGCGTGACCCTGGACAACACCCTGTCGTTCTCCGCTAACATCAAGGCGGTGACCCGCTCCTGCAGGTTCATGCTCTACAACATTCGGAGAGTACGACCCTGCCTTACACAGGAAGTGGCACAGGTCCTAATCCAGGCACTTGTCATCTCCCGTCTGGACTACTGCAACTCGCTGTTGGCTGGCCTCCCTGCCTGTGCCATTAAACCCCTACAACTCATCCAGAATGCCGCAGCCCGTCTGGTGTTCAACCTTCCCAAGTTTTCTCACGTCACCCCCCTCCTCCACACACTCCACTGGCTTCCAGTTGAAGCTCGCATCCGCTACAAGACCATGGTGCTTGCCTATGGAGCAGTGAGGGGAACGGCACCTCTGTACCTTCGGGCTTTGATCAGTCCCTACACCCAAACGAGGGCATTGCGTTCATCCACCTCTGGCCTGCTGGCTCCCCTTCCTCTGCGGAAGCATAGTTCCCGCTCAGCCCAGTCAAAACTGTTCGCTGCTCTGGCACCCCAATGGTGGAACAAGCTCCCTCACGACGCCAGGACAGCGGAGTCACTCACCACCTTCCGGAGACATTTGAAACCCCACCTCTTTAAGGAATACCTGGGATAGGATAAAGTAATCCTTCTACCCCCCCCACCCCCCCCCCCCCCCCCAAAAAAAAATTTGTAAAGTGGTTATCCCACTGCCTATAGGGTGAATGCACCAATTTGTGAGTCGCTCTGTTTAAGAGCGTCTGCTAAATGACGTAAATGTGCCCTTGAGCAAGGCACTTAACCCTAATTGCTCCTGTAAGTCGCTCTGGATAAGAGCGTCTGCTAAATGACTAAAATGTAAATGTAAATGTAATGTATACAAAATAGTGTCGTCTGCGTAGAGGTGGATCTGAGAGACACCAGCAGCAAGAGCGACATCATTGATATACACGGAGAAAAGAGTTGGCCCAAGAATTGAACCCTGTGGCACCCCCATAGAGACTGCCATAGGTCCAGACAACAGGCCCTCCGATTTGACACATTGAACTCTATCTGAGAAGTAGTTGGTGAACCAGGTGAGGCAGTCATTTGAGAAACCAAGGCTATTCAGTCTGCCAATAAGAATGCGGTGGTTGACAGAGTCGAAAGCCTTGGCCAGGTCGATGAAGACGGCTGCACAGTACTGTCTATTATCAATCGCGGTTATAATATCGTTTAGGACCTTGAGCGTGGCTGAGGTGCACCCATGACCAGCTCGGAAACTGGATTGCATAGCGGAGAAGGTACGGTGGGATTCGAAATGGTCGGTGATCTGTTTGTTAACTTGACTTTCAAAAACTTTCTAAAGGCAGGGCAGGATGGATATAGGTCTGTAACAGTTTGGATCTAGAGTGTCACCCCCTTTGAAGAGGGGGATGACCGCGGCAGCTTTCCAATCTCTGGGGACCTCAGACTTTACGAAAGAGAGTTTGAACAGGCTAGTAATAGGGGTTGTGACAATTTCGGCGGCTATTTTTAGAAAGAAAGGGTCCAGATTGTCTAGCCCAGATGATTTGTAGGGGTCCAGATTTTGCAGCTCTTTCAGAACATCAGCTGTCTGAATTTGTGTGAAGGAGAAGCGGGGGGGGGGGGGGGGGGCATGGGCAAGTTGCAGCGGAGGGTGCAGAGCTGGTGGCCGGGGTAGTGGTAGCCAGGTGGAAAGCATGGCCAGCCGTAGCAAAATGCTTGTTGAAATTCTCGATTATTGTAGATTTATCGGTGGTGATAGTGTTTCCTAGCCTCAGTGCAGTGGGCAGCTGGGAGGAGGTGCTCTTATTCTCCATGGACTTTACAGTGTCCCAAAACTTTTTGGAGTTAGTGCTACAGGATGCAAATTTCTGTTTGAAAAAGTTAGCCTTTGCTTTCCTAACTGCTTGTGTATATTGGTTCCTAACTTCCCTGAAAAGTTGCATATCGCGGGGGCTATTTGATGCTAATGCAGTACGCCACAGGATGTATTTGTGCTGGTCAAGGGCAGTCAAGTCTGAGGAGAACCAGGAGCTATATCTGTTCTTAGTTCTGTATTTTTTGAATGGGCATATTTATTTAAGATTGAGAGGAAATTACTTTTAAAGAACAACCAGGCATCCTTTACTGACGGAATGAGATCTATATCCATCCAGGATACCTGGGCCAGGTCAATTAGGAAGGCCTGCTCGCTAAAGTGTTTTAGGGAGCGTTTGACCGCGGACCCGTTACGGACGCAGGCAATAAGGCAGTGATCGCTGAGATCCTGGTTGAAGACAGCGGAGGTGTATTTAGAGGGTAAGTTAGTAAGGATAATATCTATAAGGGTACCCATGTTTACGGATTTAGGGTTGTAATTGGTAGGTTCGTTGAAAATTTGTGTGAGATTGAGGGCATCTAGTTTGGATTGTAGGATGGCCGGGGTGTTAAGCATATCCCAATTAAAGTCACCAAGCAGTACGAACTCTGAGGATAAATGGGGGGCAATCAATTCACATATGGTGTCCAGGGCACAGCTGGGGGCTGAGGGGGGTCAGTAGCAAGCGGCAACAGTGAAATACTTATTTCTGGAAAGGTGGATTTTTAGAAGTAGGAGCTCAAACTGTTTGGGCAAAGACCTGGATAGTATGATAGAGCTCTACAGTAGATTACAACTCCACCCCCTTTGGCAGTTCTATCTAGACAGAAAATGTTGTAGGTGGGTTGGAAATGTCTGAATTTTTGGTGGCCTTCCTAAGCCAGGATTCAGACACTGCTAGAACATCAGGGTTGGTGGAGTGTGCTAATGCAGTGAATAACTCAAACTTAGGAAGTAGGCTTCTGATGTTAACGTGCAGAAAACCAAGGCATTTACGGTTACAGAAGTCAACAAATGATAGCTCCTGGGGAGTAGGAGTGATACTGGGGGCTGCAGGGCCTGGGTTAGCCTCTACATCACCAGAGGAACAGAGGAGGACTAGAATATGGATACGGCTAAAGCCTTTCAGAACTGGTCTTCTAGTGCGTTGGGTACAGAGAATAAGGGGGGCAGATTTCCGGGCGTTGTAGAAAAGATTCAGGGCATTATTTACAGACAAGGATATGGAAGGATATGAGTACAGTCGAGGTAAACCTAAGCGTTGGGTAACAATGAAAGAGATAGCATCACTGGAGGCACCGATTGAACCGGTTTTGGCGTGTATGGGGGGTGGAACAAAGGAACTATTTGAGGAAGTTTGAGAGGGACTTGGGGTTCAACAGTGAAATTGTATAATAAGAACTAACTGGAACAGCAATAGGCAAGGCATATTGACATGGGGGAGAGGCATAAAGCAATCACAGGTGTTATTAGAGAGAGCTAAGACAACAACTGGTAATGGCGATAAAGTTTGGGCTGAGACTAAACAGAATAAACAGGACAGGGTACCGTGTAAAGGAACAGTCCAGCAGGCATCAGCTGTGCAGCCGAGTGATCATAAGGTCCAGTGAACAGCAATATGTGAGTCCGAGAGCAGTTCAAATTGGTGCATCAGCACAGCGAGCAGGAAGCACGGTTGTAGTTTGCGTGTGCTAGCGGGCCAGGGCTAGCAGATGGATCTTCGTGGTCGTCGCAACGGGAAGCCTGTTGAAACTACAGACGATTACATCGGCAGACCAGTCGTGATGGATCGGCAGGGCTCCGTGTCGACTCTAGGAGGTCCTGTCCAGTTGACAGAGAGGTAGATAGCCAGGAGATGTGCTTGACTCAAGGCTAGCTCAAGGCTGATTAGCCAACAACAGCGTTCAGGTGCTATCAGAGTTCTCTGAAATACCTAGTTCCGACTGGGAAGTTTCACTTGAATGACCCTCCAAGTAGGAATTACAAGTGGGAAACAGTGAAAATGTTGTTGCCAATCTTATTGGTTTAAGAATTGTTCCAACTTCAAAACCACTTGAACACGATCATGTCGGAGTTACAACTTCCCATTTTCCACGAGAATGTGAAGCTGGCATAATACAGCATTCAATTGCTAGTCGGTACTAGGAAACTGACATTTCTGACTTGCTAACTGGTTGAACGCGTTACAATAGCCTAAGTATATAACATGATTGACATAACCGTAATAATCATAATGGAAAGGCCTTGGAAGTGCCATAAGTAAAAGCCGACATATTTCATTATTTTACATTAACCTCTTTAACATTGATATAGAAATTAAAATAAATACAGGTTAAAAGTAATGACTAAATGTTCCACCCTTAAATATAGTTGTGAAATGTTCTTGTTTTAAGTATGATTAGTACTTTCTTAGTAGTGACTAATTATTACACTCCGAAATTATGTGAGATGTGTTAGAATCTACTACCTGGTAATGTGTGAGTGTAGGACCAGTAAAGATTATGACATTGTGTTACTATTTAGCAATGTGAGTAGGAGTTAGACCGGACGGCGAAGAAGGAGAACTGTTAAACATGGTGCAGAATATTGTGAGAACGGCGATAACTGCAGGGAGTAGACTATGATAAGAACATGTGTGTGTGTATGTATGTGTGTATATGTGTGTGTATGTATGTGTGTGTGTGTATGTGTGTGTGTGTGTGTGTGTGTGTGTGTGTGTGTGTGTGTGAACTGATGGTCAGGAGAGCAGGTTTCAAGTGGAAAACTACAACCCGCCTACAGGGGGGTGGGATTTTTGTATGACGTGTGCGTATAAAAATATTGTACGACCATTTTGTGGCAGAATTCTCAATGAATAAAGGCCTGACTATGCAGACCAGGACTCTGTCCGTTTCTTGATCCAAAAGCCTTACAACCTTTTGGGAGACGCACAGAGACACTGAAATAGTTAGTTAAATAATTCTCATAACAGCTTGGTCCTCCTGAGCCGGAATCCAATACCTGGCTCTGTCATTCCAGGTAACTCTGAAAACCGTCAATGAGCGAATGATTCGTAAATAGAAAGACCTGCCCTTTGACATTAAGGGTTAAGATAGGCCAGAGGACACCTGATTAATGACAGAGACGGTGACGGAATCCAAACCTACATTGAATCTCGGCTGCAAGGAAAAGGTTGGTAGTCTTTATTCATTAATTGGGGCAGTCTGGGATTGCTCAGGGTGGGTCCGTAACGATTCACGGTAATAGGCCATTACCAAAAGAAACGACCCTGTATTCAGAGAACCTGTAGTAGATTATAGAACAGTAATGTTCAACAAATAATCTGGGATAAAGAAATACAGTGAAAGAGTGAAGTGAAGAGAGGGTTAATATAATTGAGTAAATTTGGACGGTTAAGATCACCAGGAAAGGGAGAACCCATTCCTGTTGTATGAGACTGTCAGGAATTATCAAGATTACATTGTGGGGATAAATTCCTTCGTAGAGTATGAGATAATTCTGGGGGACTAGTCAACACTACCTAAACAGGAAGGGGTGATTCCAATTGTTGTGTGAAAGTGTTTTGAATAACTTGTTATATTAAAAAGGTGGCTAAGGGATTTTTAATGGTACCAGCCATGGGAGGCAAATCCTCACAAGTGGTCCCAGAATTAACTGGGGACGAGAAATATATGGAAATGCGAGACAAACGGAATGTGTATTATGGACCTATTTGGAGAAAGAAATATGGATTTATTGGGCGACTTCATGTAATTAAACTGGAATCCATGATTAAACAAATGCATGTAAATTGTGGTAATGATCTAAAGAAACAGAAAATAGATGGCTAGATACAGCCAAGGTGTGGCTCTCCGGAGTCTCGAAAGAGAGAGGAGGGTGAGAGACAGAAAAAGAAAGTCAGAAAGGAAGGTCTAAGAGAACCCACAGCTCCCCCTGTATAAAGGTCTAGATCAAGACTATACACCTCCCTGGCAGATCAGGCCTGGAGGAATAAATCCAGACGATGAGGTTGTGGTGGTGAGGGGAAGGGTGCCACAGCAGGCTGCCGTTTTGGAGTTTCCACCCCCTTACCAGAACCAAGGGGAAGCTGAGGGAGCACAGAGGGGGGTTGAGGATAAGGCAAAGGAAGATAGTACAGTTGAGGTTCTAAGGACATTTTTGGAACAACAGCAGCAACCCAATTGGTCATTGCAGAAATTAGAAAGAGAGAGAGACAGAAATAGAAGGCTAAGAAAGTAACTAGAGTACAATAGGGGGGTCAAGGGACCGAAGGGTGGAAGACCCAGGTCCCTGAGGAGACTTGAACCCCACATCAAAAGTCCAGTTAGGAGCTGAGCTCAGGAGGAAGTCAGTATGAGTCAGGAGATGAGAGAGTTGGAGGGGGCCAGTACCCACTGATAGCCTTACCTAATCTATTGGCAGGGAATGAAGGGGCCCCAGCAACCTTAGATGTATACAGGCCCATGAACACAGAGGGATGTGGCCCGAGCGGTAGAAGGAATGACCCACCCCAAAACAGGAATAGTAAGGTTTGGGCTGCCGTTAGAGGGCAGTGGGTTTCAGGGGATGCCCAGAGGGCACTTTTGCCATGGGCCGATCACGGAGAGAATGTTGGGAAAATAACTGAATTGTTTAATAGCCTCAGAGAACATTACCATTGTCATGCAGACTTCTCTAATGTACATGAGTGTAAACAAGAGGATAGTGAGACTGTCAGCCAGTACTTAGAGAGGCTTAAAGATGTGTTTAACGCAAACAGTGGCATAACCAAGCCAGACCTGAGACAGGGGAGTGATACGCCCTACCATCAGCAACTAAAGATAGCGTTCCTCAGTGGAATGAGACCAGAGATAAGCAGAACCATTAAAAAGACCCTGATTGGCTGGGGCACAGCAACACTCATTAAGAGAGACCTAAAGGGAGTTCAGTCATGCCAACTCTCGGGGAGATAGTGAGGCCAGAAATAAAGGGGCAGTGTCCTGGAAATCTTTTTTTTTTGTTCTGCTGGGAGTATATTTGATGATGGGGATTTGTGTTGAATGAGAGGCTAGAGATTTCATAAAAAAATAATTGGAATAATAATTATATATTAACTTGCTCACCCAAACGTAGACATACAGTGGGGAAAAAAAGTATTTAGTCAGCCACCAATTGTGCAAGTTCTCCCACTTAAAAAGATGAGAGAGGCCTGTAATTTTCATCATAGGTACACGTCAACTATGACAGACAAAATGAGGAAAAAAAATCCAGAAAATCACATTGTAGGATTTATAATAAATGTATTTGCAAATTATGGTGGAAAATAAGTATTTGGTCAATAACAAAAGTTTCTCAATACTTTGTTATATACCCTTTGTTGGCAATGACACAGGTCAAACGTTTTCTGTAAGTCTTCACAAGGTTTTCACACACTGTTGCTGGTATTTTGGCCCATTCCTCCATGCAGATCTCCTCTAGAGCAGTGATGTTTTGGGGCTGTCGCTGGGCAACACGGATTTCAACTCCCTCCAAAGATTTTCTATGGGGTTGATATCTGGAGACTGGCTAGGCCACTCCAGGACCTTGAAATGCTTCTTACGAAGCCACTCCTTCGTTGCCCGGGCGGTGTGTTTGGGATCATTGTCATGCTGAAAGACCCAGCCACGTTTCATCTTCAATGCCCTTGCTGATGGAAGGAGGTTTTCACTCAAAATCTCACGATACATGGCCCCATTCATTCTTTCCTTTACACGGATCAGTCGTCCTGGTCCCTTTGCAGAAAAACAGCCTCAAAGCATGATGTTTCCACCCCCATGCTTCACAGTAGGTATGGTGTTCTTTGGATGCAACTCAGCATTATTTGTCCTCCAAACACGACGAGTTGAGTTTTTACCAAAAAGTTATATTTTGGTTTCATCTGACCATATGACATTCTCCCAATCCTCTTCTGGATCATCCAAATGCACTCTAGCAAACTTCAGACGGGCCTGGACATGTACTGGCTTAAGCAGGGGGACACGTCTGGCACTGCAGGATTTGAGTCCCTGGCGGCGTAGTGTGTTACTGATGGTAGGCTTTGTTACTTTGGTCCCAGCTCTCTGCAGGTCATTCACTAGGTCCCCCCGTGTGGTTCTGGGATTTCTGCTCACCGTTCTTGTGATCATTTTGACCTCACGGGGTGAGATCTTGTGTGGAGCCCCATATCGAGGGAGATTATCAGTGGTCTTGTATGTCTTCCATTTCCTAATAATTGCTCCCACAGTTGATTTCTTCAAACCAAGCTGCTTACCTATTGCAGATTCAGTCTTCCCAGCCTGGTGCAGGTCTACAATTTTGTTTCTGGTGTCCTTTGACAGCTCTTTGGTCTTGGCCATGGTGGAGTTTGGAGTGTGACTGTTTGAGGTTGTGGACAGGTGTCTTTTATACTGATAACAAGTTCAAACAGGTGCCATTAATACAGGTAACGAGTGGAGGACAGAGGAGCCTCTTAAAGAAGAAGTTACAGGTCTGTGAGAGCCAGAAATCTTGCTTGTTTGTAGGTGACCAAATACTTATTTTCCACCATAATTTGCAAATAAATTCATAAAAAATCCTACAATGTGATTTTCTGGAATTTCTTTTCTCAATTTGTCTGTCATAGTTGACGTGTACCTATGATGAAAATTACAGGCCTCTCTCATCTTTTTAAGTGGGAGAACTTGCACAATTGGTGGCTGACTAAATACTTTTTTCCCCCACTGTACGTCATGGGTGAGACATAATTAATATAATATTGTACAAAGCCAATTTAGGGTTTCCATTAAGGAACGTCAATCACTACATTGGATATTAATACTATGGAGATAAATTCAATATATGCTGGTCAACTACGGCATGTGTTTGGTGTTATTTGTAGCCTACTTAGAAAGAACAGTTACCTATATCTGCTGTATTCTAAACAATGACATATTGGGGGTTTCATAAGAGGTGGCTATAATTTTAGTTGATAACAGAGGTAATAGGATTTAGTAAACGTAGCAGAGAGATGTAGTGAGAGCAGTGGAAGGGATACCCCACCCTAAGACGGGGGTACACCAGTTCAGAAGAGATATGGAAGGGCTGACCGCCAGCTTTAAGATGAATACAGGGGAACTAGAGAGGACAGTCAGACAGATAGTGTTGAAGGACTGGGCGGCAGTAAGGGGAAACTGGGTTCCCGGAGATGGGAACGCGCCGGTGTTAGAGTGGGAAGAGGGAGGGGCTTATGGAGATAAATTGGCACAACTCTGTGATAATCTCCAAAGTCCACGAGTGTCAGCAGGGAGACAGTGAGACTATTAGTCAATACCTAGAGATACTGAGAGATGTGTTCAATGCAAACAGTTGATTTATTAAACAATAGGTTTATATTTTAATAAATTAATGCAACAGGTTTAAATCAGTAGATTACCGGAAGGTGGTTATGAGCTTGTTACAGTGAGGGAAAAAAGTATTTGATCCCCTGCTGATTTTGTACGTTTGCCCACTGACAAAGACATGATCAGTCTATAATTTTAATGGTAGGTTTATTTGAACAGTGAGAGACAGAATAACAACAAAAAAATCCAGAAAAACGCATGTCAAAAATGTTATAAATTGATTTGCATTTTAATGAGGGAAATAAGTATTTGACCCCTCTGCAAAACATGACTTAGTACTTGGTGGCAAAATCCTTGTTGGCAATCACAGAGGTCAGACGTTTCTTATAGTTGGCCACCAGGTTTGCACACATCTCAGGAGGGATTTTGTCCCACTCCTCTTTGCAGATCTTCTCCATTCATTAAGGTTTCAAGGCTGACGTTTGGCAACTCGAACCTTCAGCTCCCTCCACAGATTTTCAATGGGATTAAGGTCTGAAGACTGGCTAGGCCACTCCAGGACATTAATGTGCTTCTTCTTGAGCCACTCCTTTGTTGCCTTGGCCGTGTGTTTTGGGTCATTGTCATGCTGGAATACCCATCCACGACCCATTTTCAATGCCCTGGCTGTGGGAAGGAGGTTCTCACCCAAGATTTGACAGTACATGGCCCCGTCCATCGTCCCTTTGATGCGGTGAAGTTGTCCTGTCCCCTTAACAGAAAAACACCCCCTTAGCATAATGTTTCCACCTCCATGTTTGACGGTGGGGATGGTGTTCTTGGGGTCATAGGCAGCATTCCTCCTCCTCCAAACACGGCGAGTTCAGTTGATGCCAAAGAGCTCGATTTTGGTCTCATCTGACCACAACACTTTCACCCAGTTCTCCTCTGAATCATTCAGAAGTTCATTGGCAAACTTCAGACGGCCCTGTATATATGCTTTCTTGAGCAGGGGGACCTTGCGGGCGCTGCAGGATTTCAGTCCTTCACGGCATAGTGTGTTACCAATTGTTTTCTTGGTGACTATGGTCCCAGCTGCCTTGAGATCATTGACAAGATCCTCCCGTGTAGTTCTGGGCTGATTCCTCACCGTTCTCATGATCATTGCAACTCCACGAGGTGAGATCTTGCATGGAGCCCCAGGCCGAGGGAGATAGACAGGTCTTTTCTGTTTCTTCCATTTGCGAATAATCACACCAACTGTTGTCACCTTCTCATCAAGCTGCTTGGCGATGGTCTTGTAGCCCATTCCAGCCTTTTGTAGGTCTACAATCTTGTCCCTGACATCCTTGGAGAGCTCTTTGGTCTTGGCCATGGTGGAGAGTTTGGAATCTGATTGATTGATTGCTTCTGTGGACAGGTGTCTTTTATACAGGTAACGAGCTGAGATTAGGAGCACTCCCTTTAAGAGTGTGCTCCTAATCTCAGCTCGTTACCTGTATAAAAGACACCTGGGAGCCAGAAATCTTTTTGATTGAGAGGGGGTCAAATACTTATTTTCCTCGTTCAAATGCAAATCAATTTATAACATTTTTGACATGCGTTTTTCTGGATTTTTTTGTTGTTATTCTGTCTCTCACTGTTCAAATAAACCTACCATAAATATTATAGACTGATCATTTCTTTGTCAGTGGGCAACGTACAAAATCAGCAGGGGATCAAATACTTTTTTCCCTCACTGTATTTATAGGTTTAGTGAATTTAATGAAACATGGAGTTATCCGATGTGTTTTGAGGGGGGAGGCTTTTTTGTTTTTTGTTTATTTCCCAGGACTGAGGAAAATCCCCTACAGTATATGTTAAGGGACAGTAGGAGACAACGTATCAAACATTAAAAAAAATAGATACCTGGAATAAAATATCACTGCTTACTTATTTTCATACTGTAAAGAAAGGAACAATCCTATGAGAAAATGTCTGGCATAAGGATAAATTATTACATTTATTAAAGTCACTGTTTTGATATGCGGAAATATTGACACATGGGTAAAACATTGTGTCAATAGATAGGTTAGATGGTAGAGCAGGTTAGGAAACACTTTGTGGCCTATGGTATAACGAATTACAAAAAATATATATACAGTGGGGAGAACAAGTATTTGATACACTGCCGATTTTGCAGGTTTTCCTACTTACAAAGCATGTAGAGGTCTGTAATTTTTATCATAGGTACACTTCAACTGGAGAGACAGAATCTAAGACAAAAATCCAGAAAATCACATTGTATGATTTTTAAGTAATTAATTTGCATTTTCTTGCATGACATAAGTATTTGATCACCTACCAACCAGTAAGAATTCCGGCTCTCACAGACCTGTTAGTTTTTCTTTAAGAAGCCCTCCTGTTCTCCACTCATTACCTGTATTAACTGCACCTGTTTGAACTCGTTACCTGTATAAAAGACACCTGTCCACACACTCAATCAAACAGACTCCAACCTCTCCACAATGGCCAAGACCAGAGAGCTGTGTAAGGACATCAGGGATAAAATTGTAGACCTGCACAAGGCTGGGAAGGGCTACAGGACAATAGGCAAGCAGCTTGGTGAGAAGGCAACAACTGTTGGCGCAATTATTAGAAAATGGAAGAAGTTCAAGATGACGGTCAATCACCCTCGGTCTGGGGCTCCATGCAAGATCTCACCTTGTGGGGCATCAATGATCATGAGGAAGGTGAGGGATCAGCCCAGAACTACACGGCAGGACCTGGTCAATGACCTGAAGAGAGCTGGGTCCACAGTCTCAAAGAAAACCATTAGTAACACACTGCAGCCCACGCAAGGTCCCCCTGCTCAAGCCAGCGCATGTCCAGACCCGTCTTAAGTTTGCCAATGACCATCTGGATGATCCAGAGGAGGAATGGGAGAAGGTCATGTGGTCTGATGAGACAAAAATATAGCTTTTTGGTCTAAACTCCACTCGCCGTGTTTGGAGGAAGAAGAAGGCTGAGTACAACCCCAAGAACACCATCCCAACCGTGAAGCATGGAGGTGGAAACATCATTCTTTGGGGATGCTTTTCTGCAAAGGGGACAGGACGACTGCACCGTATTGAGGGGAGGATGGATGGGGCCATGTATCGCGAGATCTTGGCCAACAACCTCCTTCCCTCAGTAAGAGCATTGAAGATGGGTCGTGGCTGGGTCTTCCAGCATGACAACGACCCAAAACACACAGCCAGGGCAACTAAGGAGTGGCTCCGTAAGAAGCATCTCAAGGTCCTGGAGTGGCCTAGCCAGTCTCCAGACCTGAACCCAATAGAACATCTTTGGAGGGAGCTGAAAGTCCGTATTGCCCAGCGACAGCCCCGAAACCTGAAGGATCTGGAGAAGGACTGTATGGAGGAGTGGGCCAAAATCCCTGCTGCAGTGTGTGCAAACCTGGTCAAGACCTACAGGAAACATATGATCTCTGTAATTGCAAACAAAGGTTTCTGTACCAAATATTAAGTTCTGCTTTTCTGGTGTATCAAATACTTATGTCATGCAATAAAATGCAAATTAATTACTTAAAAATCATACAATGTGATTTTCTGGATTTTTTAAATTCCGTCTCTCACAGTTGAAGTGTACATATGATAAAAATTACAGACCTCTACATGCTTTGTAAGTAGGAAAACCTTCAAAATCGGCAGTGTATCAAATACTTGTTCTCCCCACTGTATATATATTTTAAAGTGTTTGGAAGACCTTACAGAATGCCACAGTTGGCAGGACCAGAACATGCAGACATAGAACTAGAGAATACACTAGCAGAACACATAAGAAAATTGTTCGTTAACTATAGAATTTGTGTCCTACAGGAGAATTAAAGGAGAAGGTGATTCATAGTATATAACCTGGAGACTGGGTGTGATCCAATCGTTGAGGAAAAAGGATTGAAAGCAGCCACGCTGGGAGGGACCATACCAAGTCCTATTGGTAACTGCCTTCGCTATAAGAATAGCTGAGAGAGCCACTTGGGTCCACATTACCCACTGCAAAAAGGTCGGCCCACATACCAGCACCGTTGAACACACACAGAGTTAAAGAGAAGAACTGACCACTAGGGTTCGGGGGTAAACTCTGTTAATGAAGAAACCCTACCCCGACCGTTCATCACTGTGGGGTGTTTATAGAGGTGTGTGTATGGGGAAGTACCAGGCAGATGGGTCAGGGACAGGATTGGGATGGCGGTTTTGGGGATTTTGGGGGACTCTGAGCTGCATCATCGTGTTAACCATATTATGGATTAATCCTGTCAACCTAAACAGGGAAATGATGCACTGATTCGATCTCGTAGAAATACTGAAACCAAGAAAGACTATTGGGGGAATGATTATTTTAATAGTTAAAGCCAGTTTAGGACAAGATGGGGGATTCAAGATACCATTCGACTTTTCCCATGAAGAGATAACAAAATCAAAAAAAATTCCACATTCAGGCTGGTCGACCCATCGGACCTTCCCGTGGATTCTCTCTGTCCCTGCCTAGACCCAATATCCCTAAGCGTCAAAGAAAAAAGAAAAACACCTGAGGTCCCCACATGTACCCAACAACAGAAAACATCATGCAAACATGTATATATATATATCAATGCAGACACTGGAATGTAGTCCACTACACTGCAGCTCCTCAGCAGTGTCGACTTTCAATGCAATGTTGATGATGGAATCTGAACATTTCCACACCATCCTTGTTCAGCTTCCTCCAGCCCATTCATATTGTCCATGTTTGAGTATTTGAATCCCACTCTACACATTCCCAATATGCTTCTGGAAGAAAAGAAAACACCAACCAGTATCTTTTGCAAAGCAACACATTAAAATTAAAACATCAATATCAAAAATTATATATAAAAATTATATATAAAAATTATATATAAAAATTATATATAAAAATGAATCACATTCCATTTCCCCCCTTTGATTCATAAGAAAACACTAAATATCACAACAATATGCAAAGAAATGTGAAAATTATCGCACAATCAGATATTCAAAATGGATATCTATCCATCAATACTCCACCCAATTTTTGCAAAATCAATTTCACTGATTTATCCACAAACTCTTTCCCATTATCTGAGGATATTAGATCGGGAAGTCCCCACCTGCTTATGACTTCTTTACACAAGAACTTGGCAACCGACTGAGCGTCTTTTCACTTGGTTGGACAGGCCTCCGGCCATCGTGAAAATCTATCCACAACCACCAGCATGTATCTTTTCCCTTCAACTGGTTTTATCATATCAACAAAGTCGATAACCAACTCATGCATAGGACCTCTCGGTGTTGGAATGTGACAAGGAAGAACAGTCACACCCCTGCAAACATTATTTTTCAGACAGATTGTGCACCTGCCTATGACATAGTCAACCTGTTAAAGCAAATATGGTGCCCAAAAACCATACTCCTTTGTGATCTTTCTCCTAACCTCCCCCCTTGCAACATGAGCTAACCCATGTGCTTCCTGAATCATCAGACCTAATAGGTCTAGAGGCGCTACTATCAACCCCTCATGGTTTCTCCAAAGACCCGTAGCATCTTTGACGGCACCTCGGTCTAGCCATAACTGTTTGTCAATCGTAGAAGCAGCTTCCTGTATCAAAATCACATCCTTAAGCGTAATTTTGTCTTCCAAGTCCATTCCATGAGTGACCAGAAAAACCTTGCCCAATTTGTCCGCTCCTGTGACGGCTTTTGCAGCTTCATCAGCAGCTTTGTTCCCTTGTGTGACTTTTGACACATCTGTTTTATGAGCTGCACACTTAGCTATCGCTATCTCTTTAGGCTTCATCATAGCATGCAACAGTTTCATTATTTGCGCGTGATGTTGTATCGGAGAACCATCCGTTTTCTTAAACCCTCAACCTTTCCACACTGCTCCAAACAAATGACATACATTATGTGCATATGCAGAATCAGTATATATCGTCACTCGCTTTCCTTCTGCTAACAAACACGCTTCTGTTAGCCCCACAAGTTCAGCAAGTTGTGCGGACGCAGGCTGTGGTATTACTTCAGCCTTTTCAACAACAAATCCAGTTCCTTGGGCTTTAACTACTGCATAGCCAGCACAAAATGTATCTCCCACACGATAACAAGACCCATCAGTCCAATACTCCAGGTCTGCCTCACGTAATAGAAGGGCTTGCAAATCTGATCTAAGCCTCGAGTATTTCTCTGCTTCTTGAACACAATCATGTGGCTCACCATCCTCTGAAGTTGGCAAATTCTCGGCTGGATTCACCGTATCACACCTCACTAGGGTGACATCTTCCTGCTCTAAGAGCCTATGATAGTCTCTGAGCCTAGGCATAGTCAATGTATATTTTCCATAGTTCAGAAGATTTCTGAGACTATGATGGGTAAGAATTGTTACTGGGTAACCCATCGTAACAGATGATGCTTTGTCATACATTAAATATACTCCCACCATTGCTCTGTAGCACAGTGGTAGCCCTAGTTCTACTTCTGAATAGGCAGTAGAGTAGTAGGAAATAGGTTGAGGCTTCGTCCCTGTACCTGTCAGCTGACAAAGAACTGCACATGCATATTTACCTCCAGTAGAAGTAGACACATATAGCAAGAAATTCTTAGAGTAGTCTGGTAGTGTGAGTGCTGGTGCCTCTTGTAACCTCTGTTTGATCGTTTCAAATGCTACAAGGCCTTCCTGTGTCCAGGAAAGATTGCTATGGAGTTGACCATTCCCAGTATCCTTAACCATAGCTCTCAAAGGTCCCGTCAAACTAGCATAGCCCTCAACCCAGGCTGAAGAATAACCAGCAATACCAAGAAATGTCATCATCTCTCTGACAGTTCTAGGCTTCGGAGTCTTACGAATAGCTTCCAATTGACTGTCAGAAATGCTTCTGTGTCCATGCGTTATTTTCTGACCCAAATAAACAACCTTCTCCTGGCAATATCGCAACTTTTTCTGTGAAACCTTATGCCCCTTTTCTGCCAATATCTGTAGCAATTTAATTGAGTCTTTATGACATGTTTCCTCATTCTGTGAACAGATAGTTATATCATCCACGTACTGAATGACAGTGCTTTGCAATATCTGATCTATCCCTACCAAATCGTCCTTCAGTACTTTATTGAAAATGTGAGGACTATGTTTGAACCCTTGTGGCAATCGCCTGTACTCATAGAACTGTCCATTATATGTGAACCCAAATAAACCCTGACTTTCTACACTAAGTGGAACACTAAAAAATGCACCACATAAGTCTAACACCGTGAAATGTGTCACATCAGGAGGAATTTGGGCTAACAAGGTATGCGGGTCTAGCACTTCTGCTGGAAAATCAGTTACTACTTCATTCACTGCTCTCAAATCATGAACCATACGATAAGTCTCATCGGGTTTCTTCACAGGCAACAAAGGCGTGTTACTCTGAGGATTTTTTATTGTCTTCAAAACATCTGCTTTCGAAAGTCCTTCAATTTGTGGTTCGATCCCTTGGATTGCTTCATCTTTCAATGGATACTGATTCTTCCAAGGAGGTCTGGCTCCTGGTCGAAGTTCAACTTTCACCGGTTGGGCTGATTTCACAAGTCCAATATCGGTACTGTGTTGAGACAACAAACATTCTGGAACTTGTTGCAACATCTCCTCTTTCATAGGGTCTGAATCCATCTTCGCACTGCAAATAGATTCATGTGTCATCTGTACAGCTTGTGGCTGTCCTTGTCCTTGAGCCGAAATCATGATTTTGAGAAATCGCTGATCTTCACTCCTCCAAATCGCCAAATTCTCTTTCATCGGTACAAAAACAGCTTTCTCTGCTTCTGTCATCATTTCTCCTATATGCTTCTGCTCATAGTCTTCAGAAACCAACAAGGTCACATGTGGCACACTCTTCTCAATCTCAAATTCTTTATCCAGATAATCGTCTGTGTTTATCTTCATAGCTGCTCCTTGTAGTCCTAAAATTATGCAACATGAGCTGAGTTTAACTTTCTTTGGTTGATGACTCAACCATTCCTCTGAGTTCGATTGGGCAGCATTCTTGAAATAATTGAGCGTACAATGAAATGGATATTCCGGAAGCCTCGCATCTGGCATGTTTGCCACAATGAATTTATCCCATATCTTAGCCGGCTTAAAAAAATCTGCACTGAGATTTCCAATCCAAAATACTGAAGAAGAGTCAATCTCTGTCGTCATCAACAATTGGTAAACCGTTTCTTTTGGCACTTCTACCAGACAGCCATCTGGCGTACATTTTATTGTACAATTCAATCTACACAATGCATCTCTTCCCAACAATGCAATAGGTGTATGTTCCGATACCAGTATGGGTATTGTAGTTTTCTGATTTTTATAGCAGAGCTCAATTGGTTCCGTAAGAGGAATCAGCTGTTTCACTCCCTCAAACCCGATTGTCCGAATCAGTTGATTGGACATGGGGACATGTGTAGCATCTTCAGGCCGAACACAGGTGAAAGCAGCTCCGCTATCCGCCATCACTTCCAATGGTCGGTTGTTTACTTTCACCTCAATGTTTGGATCTTTTTCCGGTCCTGATGCTACCAGTTGACACCCCCCTTTCGGATCTTCTGGGCACCTCTAGAATCCTGGCTCCGGGCCCCTATAAGGGTTCACCGGTCCTCCAAATGATCTTGACTGGCCCCTGTATCTTCCTCTGAAATTTCCTCTGGTGTTTCCTCCTGGCCCATTACACTCACGGGCAAAGTGACCAACCAATTATACACACTTCTGAAGATTGCTGGAAGTATGGATTAAATCTTCCTCCTCTTCCTCTTCCTAAGCCTTCTCGTCCTCTTCCTCTCCAATTCTGTGTCTGTCCGGAAACTGGCTGTGGATATGAAACAACTGGTACCACTAGTGGTGGCTGGGACAATTGCGGTTGGACCTGGTTCGGTTGAAGCTGTGGCAGTGATTGTTGATTTGTTAAACACTGATTCTGCATAACCAAAGCCTGTTTCTTCTCCTTCTTCTTATTCTCCACCAGTTGTATTTGATTGAGTTTTCTGAGAGTTTCTTGGTCCTGTTCTTTCTGGTTGTGTTCCTTTTTCCTGTATAGATCCACTTGATGGGCTATATGATCTGTATAGATACCTTTTGCCATGCATCCAAGTCCAACCACCTCTGCCAGTTTGCTCCTTACTGGTGAGGGCAGCCCCATTTGCAGTTTAGCTCGCAAAATTGACTGCTCTATTTGACTCACATCTGGATAATTTCCGGTAATATTTCTCCACACTTGATGAGCTCTTGACACATAGGCTCTCTGATTTTCTTGATGTCCTAGTGGGTCAATCAGAATGTTGTCAGGATGCACATTTGTTGGAAACGTATCTTTCAGTGCTCTCCACAGCCGATTTCTACTTGCAGCTAACAACTCAGGATCATTCACCGCAGTCCCCACATATCGATTAAGTCCAGCTCTCTGAAAAATGTCTTCCATACCTGGAATCCCAAGGAGATTAGCCAAAA
Organism: Coregonus lavaretus; assembly: GCF_964263955.1. NCBI lineage: Eukaryota > Metazoa > Chordata > Actinopteri > Salmoniformes > Salmonidae > Coregonus > Coregonus lavaretus. Next base: position 23,795 of record NW_028162226.1, on the reverse strand, counting down.
GTATCTTAATGTCTCCTATGGCAGACTGTGTTCCCACCTTAATTTCTTCCAATTTTGAAATCCAAGGATATGCTCCATCTTGAAGAGTAGGCAGCTGCTCAAGTATATCTGACATATTGGTATTCTGCAAAGGCTTATACTCCAGGTTCTATCCTCGGATTATCACTGGCATCATCTTCTTACATGTGCTCCCTTTTCTTGGGCGCAATGTATACCTCCTCTCCAATTTTTGGGATTCTATTTTCAGCTGTTTTTCCTTCTGTATCTTCAGCTTCTCGAGTTGTTCTTCCAATTCTCTTACTTCTTCTAAATTATTAGACTTATCCAAGCATGATATGCATCGATCCATATCTCTTTCTATTTCTTCTGTGCTAGTCATTGTAGGATAAAATCCTCTTGAACATGAAGCACCTTTAATCTCCAAATCTTCATCGCTGTCTCCATCTTCACTTTCATCAGAGGTCGGATCTCTTGTATCCTTCTTCTTCCAACTTCCATCACCCCTTCTTTCCGCTCTGGCCAACCTCCGTCTGATCACAGGGTCATATCCACCCATGATCTCTTCTGAATCACTCTGATCATCATCATCATCATCTTCAAATTCCATCCTCCTGAACCTCACTCTACCCTTAGTTTCCAGACATGTCGTTTTCTTCTTACTTTTGGAGTTTGGATTCATTTTTATGGTAGTTTCTGCTTGTCCTCTCTCTATTATTCGTTCATCTTCATCTCTGATGCAATAATCACCCTCCTGAATGATCACTGGAAGCTGAGGATAGACGTCCTTAAACTCTACTTCTTCCTCGTAAGGTTTTTGCTGAATCCTTATGTGAGAAAGGTATATTGACTTCTGCCATTAGTTTTTCTGTTACCTTCGCCTCTTTTGCCATTTTCTCTATACCTCTGTCTCTTTTATCTTTTGTATCTTTTATCATTTTTTTGTACTGATAACAAGTTCAAACAGGTGCCATTAATACAGGTAACGAGAGGAGGATGGAGCCTCTTAAAGAAGAAGTTACAGGTCTGTGAGAGCCAGAAATCTTGCTTGTTTGTAGGTGACCAAATACTTATTTTCCACCATAATTTGCAAATAAATTCATAAAAAATCCTACAATGTGATTTTCTGGATTTTTTTTCCTCATTTTGTCTGTCATAGTTGACCTGTACCTATGATGAAAATTACAGGCCTCTCTCATCTTTTTAAGTGGGAGAACTTGCACAATTTGTGGCTGACTAAATACTTTTTTTCCCCACTGTATAGCTCGTCAACTATATACCGGGAGGTAACATACAATTGAATTTGTATTCTACAATCTCCAGTTCCTTGGAACTGACCCAAAAATTCACCTAGTGACTTCCCAGGATTTGCGGCCCATCTAATGATCGCCTCATTTGAGGGCTTCCGTAGATCAGTGACGTCCTAATCAGTATACATTTTTCCTTAGTTCCTTGTCCCTTATTCCTTTATTCTATTCCTTTTTCCTTTAATTTTATTCAAGCCAAATTTCCCTGGGCCCAGTGTTATCAATTCCTTTTTTCCTTAGATCCTTTATTATATTCATACTCCCCCCTGTTTGCGTTGTTTCCAACGCAAACAAATTTAGAAATTTAGAACGGAATCTCATCACACAGCAATCACAGCATTGCACACACAGGTTCTACACGGTGCGTCCCCTCAACGCACACACATCCACACAAACTGACCAGCACCCAAAGTTGTGAGAAAGCTCACCTTATCTGCCGGCCTCTGGAGCGAGAGTCAGTTCGGAGCCCATGATGTAACGTTGAAACAGACGCAACTCGTCCCAAAATCCTCGTCGCCAATTTCTGTGGTGGCCGAACAACGATGCTGCGATGATGTGTTGATAAGAAATCCGCTGACACTGTACTCTGAGTATAAAGGTTTATTATATCAAAGATTTCAGCATCAATTTACAGACTTCTGCAGAATCTGGAGAGCAACAAACCCAATCTCAAATATGATCACTCTCCCCTTCCTTTGTTCAAACATGGTATATATATATATATATATATATCCTATGCCCTATGTAACATAAGATGGCGTGTTTTGAATAGACCAATCCCTGGCCTCCACATAGCCAAATGTCCACTGTTTTAGGGGGCCCCTATAGTAACACTTTCCAGATGTTTCAGCAAAGTAAAGTAGAGTTCATTTAACCAACAATATGAAAACCTCAGATACTACAGTTGCTACAGTACTGCTAGCTGGTAGTGTTGGCTAGCTAGCAATGGCTGCGGTGTTGACTTTGTTTGAAAAAATGGCGTCGCTGCAAATGAATGTAGCTGGCTAGCTAACATCGATAGTTTCTCTATACTACATCTTTATCTTTGATACAAAGACAACTATGTAGCTAGCTAACATTACACTAACTCATATTACCTGCGGAGCGAAGTACAGCATGACTACTCACTCCAGGAGCCACCCTCGAATGAATGTACTCTCTTCTGTAACCGTCACTGAAGGTCATGCATGAATAACATCTTTATAACCCTTTACCAGTGTACATTTTACATTACATTTTTGTCATTTAGCAGACGCTCTTATCCAGAGCGACTTACAGGAGCAATTAGGGTTAAGTGCCTTGCTCAAGGGCACATCGACAGATTTTTCACCTAGTCGGCTCGGGGATTAGAACCAGCGACCTTTCGGTTACTGGCACAACGCTCTTAACCACTAAGCTACCTGCCGCCCCGTGTACTGGTAAAACTGCTCCAGCTCCTTCAAGTTGGATGGGTTCCGCTGGTGTACAGCAATCTTTAAGTCATACCACAGATTCTCAATTGGATTGAGGTCTGGGTTTTCCAAGACATTTAAATGTTTCCCCTTAAACCACTCAAGTGTTGCTTTAGCAGTACGCTTAGGGTCATTGTCCTGCTGGAAGGTGAACCTCCGTCCCAGTCTCAAATCTTTGGAAGACTGAAACAGGTTTCCCTCAAGACTTTCCCTGTATTTAGCGCCATCCATCATTCCTTCAATTCTGACCAGTTTCCCAGTCCCTGCTGATGAAAAACATCCCCACAGCATGATGCTGCCACCACCATGCTTCACTGTGGGGATGGTGTTCTCGGGGTGATGAGAGGTGTTGGGTTTGCACCAGACATGGCGTATTCCTTGATGTCCAAAAAGCTCAATTTTAGTCTCATCTGACCAGAGTACCTTCTTCCATATGTTTGGGGAGTCTCCCACATGCCTTTTGGAGAACACCAAACTTCTTTTCTTTTTTTCTTTTTTTTTAAGCAATGGCTTTTTTCTGGCCACTCTTCCGTAAAACCCAGCTCTGTGGAGTGTACGGCTTAAAGTGGTCCTATGGACAGATACTCCAATCTCCGCCGTGGAGCTTTGCAGCTCCTTCAGGGTTATCTTTGGTCTCTTTGTTGCCTCTCTGATTAATGCCCTCCTTGCCTGGGCCGTGAGTTTTGGTGGGCGGCCCTCTCTTGGCAGATTTTTTGTGGTGCCATATTCTTTCCATTTTTTAATAATGGATTTAATGGTGCTCCGTGGGATGTTCAAAGTTTTGGATATTTTTTTATAACCCAACCCTGATTTGTACTTCTCCACAGACTTTGTCCCTGACCTGTTTGGAGAGCTCATTGGTCTTCATGGTGCCGCTTGCTTGGTGGTGCCCCTTGCTTAGTGGTGTTGCAGACTCTGGGGCCTTTCAGAACGGATGTATAAATACTGAGATCATGTGACAGATCATGTGACACTTAGATTGCACACAGGTGGACTTTATTTAATTAATTTTGTGACTTCTGAAGGTAATTGGTTGCACCAGATCTTATTTAGGAGCTTCATAGCAAAGGGGGTGAGTACATACGCATGCACCACTTTTCCGTTATTTAGCTTTTAGAATTTTTTGAAGAAAGTTATTTTTTCCATTTCCCTTCACCAATTTAGACGATTTTGTGTATGTCCATTACATGACATCCAAATAAAAATCAATTTAAATGACAGATTGTAATGCAACAAAATAGGAAAAACGCCAAGTGGGATGAATACTTTTGCAAGGCACTGTATAGGGAATGCCTATACATTGTCCAATCTCCTACCACACATTGATTTGTAGTCCCCTGTAGCTCAGTTGGTAGAGCATGGCGCTTGCAACGCCAGGGTTGTGGGTTCGTTTCCCACGGGGGGCCAGTATGAAAAATGTATGCACTCACTAACTGTAAGTCGCTCTGGATAAGAGAGTCTGCTAAATGACTTAAATGTAAAAATGCAATTCTTCACATCTTTATTCAAAACTTGAAATTAAGTGATGTTTCAGTGTGTTATTGCAGGTTGTGCAATGTTCAAAAGTGTGTGAGAGATTAGCATTAACGTGTGTGTGTGGATGGTCGTATGTATGCAAATAACCGAGATTGGATATTTCAGCACTATGGGCGACATCGGGATAGCGAAATCTGTAATTCAGCACCACATGACAGTGGATAGCGGCCATCTCAGGAGAAGTTGACAGGAGCTGTATGCTAAACTGTTCTGCCACATTCATTTCAAATGTTAAATTTTTCGATTTGTAAATAATAGGGAATACATCTGCAAATAATGTAAACTACACTGTACAGCTTTAGTGTGTCTGTGCGTCATAGGTACAACTGCAAGCAATTCCCTTCTCAAATCCTTCTCAAATGTCTGTTTAATGTGAGAAACAAAATGAAAAACAACTGTTATACTAATACAATGCGTACTGTCACGCATTATTACTATTCCCAACAAGACAACGAAGTGATGGTCTTTACGCGCCATGGAGACTTATAAAGGCTACTTCCCCCCCACCAAAAGTTCCCACGCTGAGCGATATTGTTTACTACATCATTATACATATAATTCAAGTCATACTTTTATTGTCATTCATACTCTTATTTTTAACCGAGTAGCTTTTTAAAAGTGTACCCTGCGTCAATTCAGAGCTAGGAAATATTGGAATAACGTGCTTAAGAGGACCCGTGACACGCACAACAGGATAACACAACAACATTTACATTTACATTTACATTTTAGTCATTTAGCAGACGCTCTTATCCAGAGCGACTTACAGGAGCAATTAGGGTTAGGTGCCTTGCTCAAGGGCACATTTACGTCATTTAGCAGACGCTCTTATCCAGAACGACTCACCAATTGGTGCGTTCACCCTATAGCCAGTGGGATAACCACTTTACAAACAACCAAATTTTCAATTGACAATCATTGATTTAAATGGATTTGGTCAATAGATTTGTATAGGCATATATACACATTTAATTTAACTTGTAAGCCAAGGTTGGATTAGTAGGTACAGTGGGGAGAACAAGTATTTGATACACTGCCAATTTTGCTGGTTTTCCTACTTACAAAGCACGTAGAGGTCTGTAATTTTTATCATAGGTACACTTCAACTGTGAGAGACGGAATCTAAAACAAAAATCCAGAAAATCACATTGTATGATTTTTAAGTAATTAATTTGCATTTTATTGCATGACCTAAGTATTTGATCACCTACCAACCAGTAAGAATTCCGGCTCTCACAGACCTGTTAGTTTTTCTTTAAGAAGCCCTCCTGTTCTCCACTCATTACCTGTATTAACTGCACCTGTTTGAACTCGTTACCTGTATAAAAGACACCTGTCAACACACTCAATCAAACAGACTCCAACCTCTCCACAATGGCCAAGACCAGACAGCTGTGTAAGGACATCAGGGATAACATTGTAGACCTGTACAAGGCTGGGATGGGCTACAGGACAATAGGCAAGCAGCTTGGTGAGAAGGCAACAACTGTTGGCGCAATTATTAGAAAATGGAAGAAGTTCAAGATGACGGTCAATCACCCTCGGTCTGGGGCTCCATGCAAGATCTCACCTGGAGGGGCATCAATGATCATGAGGAAGGTGAGGGATCAGCCCAGAACTACACGGCAGGACCTGGTCAATGACCTGAAGAGAGCTGGTACCACAGTCTCAAAGAAAACCATTAGTAACACACTACGCCGTCATGGATTAAAATCCTGCAGCGCACGCAAGGTCCCCCTGCTCAAGCCAGCGCATGTCCAGGCCCGTCTGAAGTTTGCCAATGACCATCTGGATGATCCAGAGCAGGAATGGGAGAAGGTAATGTGGTCTGATGAGACAAAAATAGAGCTTTTTGGTCTAAACTCCACTCGCCGTGTTTGGAAGAAGAAGAAGGATGAGTACAACCCCAAGAACACCATCCCAACCGTGAAGCATGGAGGTGGAAACATCATTCTTTGGGGATGCTTTTCTGCAAAGGGGACAGGACGACTGCACCGTATTGAGGGGAGGATGGATGGGGCCATGTATCGCGAGATCTTGGCCAACAACCTCCTTCCCTCAGTAAGAGCATTGAAGATGGGTCGTGGCTGGGTCTTCCAGCATGACAACGACCCGAAACACACAGCCAGGGCAACTTAGGAGTGGCTCCGTAAGAAGCATCTCAAGGTCCTGGAGTGGCTTAGCCAGTCTCCAGACCTGAACCCAATAGAACATCTTTGGAGGGAGTTGAAAGTCTGTATTGCCCAGCGACAGCCCCGAAACCTGAAGGATCTGGAGAAGGTCTGTATGGAGGAGTGGGCCAAAATCCCTGCTACAGTGTGTGCAAACCTGGTCAAGACCTACAGGAAACGTATGATCTCTGTAATTGCAAACAAAGGTTTCTGTACCAAATATTAAGTTCTGCTTTTCTGATGTATCAAATACTTATGTCATGCAATAAAATGCAAATTCATTACTTAAAAACCATACAATGTGATTTTCTGGATTTTTGTTTTAGATTCCGTGTCTCACAGTTGAAGTGTACCTATGATACAAATTACAGACCTCTACATGCTTTGGAAGTAGGAAAACCTGCAAAATCAGCAGTGTATCAAATACTTGTTCTCCCCACTGTATATGCAACATGCACCTGGATAACCGCGTCATGAATAGGAATGGGCTCCAACGTCCTCACATACACATTATGACAAAATAAAGAGCTTAATCTTTCACGAAATAAAGACATAGAAGCAAACGCATTAATACAGGTTCTACAAATTCCATTTCTCCATGGCAATAGAATGTAAACATGTATTTTGCGCCAAACATAACCAAATATCGCCTACAACTCAATTCTCAGTGCAGCATATTGGACTACTCCACAGCCATTGATCATTCGCGACTTTAAGTCATTCCTGTTATCTCTAGAGAATCCCGTATATCTATAGCGCTGCATTTCGTCTTCATCTGACCATGGATAGGTTTGGGAGCGTTCCTGAGTTCACTTATGGTCCCACAAAGGTAATCTTAGGATATATTCCTTTTAGCATACTGTAAATGCACCTCACACCTTACCTCATCTTGCAGAATAAGCTCATGGTCCACTATCTGCTGCTCCAGAGTCGAGGCCAGGTCTCGCCCCATGTCGCCTTGGAGCACATGAGCGACTGGCTGGTGTCATGAGCGACTGGCTGGAGCTCTTTTCTAGCCTTTCAACAACTAGTTAGAACAGCAGAATATGTATGTTGCAAAATTACACTAATGGGACTTCCTGTTTCCTACGGCAGACCTGGGAAGTAAACACCTGACTAAAAATGATGGACATGGAGCACGAGTCATCTGCAAGCTCCGCAGCTCCATGCACCCCACCTCTCCAGCTGGCACTGACATGTGAATTCCATGTACTGCCCCGCATATGGCTTGCTCCATTCATCTACACATCTGGAGCTATGCAGAAAAAGACTAGGGCAGTGTTCTCTGTGTGAACATTGCACATCATTTAGCTTTTTCTTCTCGTTTTTGTTGATTTCAGTGACCCTAAGGTCCACAGCATCGTGGAGAGAGCTGTGAGGAGCATTCTGGATGGGCTGTCCAATGATCCCCGTAGCAACCTGCTCAGCCCATCCCAAGTGGTGGTGGAGCTGGTGCCCAGGATCCTCCTGGCCATGTGGCTTCAGCCAGAGGAAGGCCATTCAGAGCACCGCATCCTCCTAAGCGGATTGGCCGTGGGTATGGTGGTGGCCGTAGAGGAGAAGCTCTCCAGCATATTGAAGGCCTCTTCTCCTCACACCCTTTTCTCCCGGGCTGCTGCTTTTGACTCTGTGCGGTCGATCCTCGGGAGAATCAGCCAGTCCTTCTCCCTGGATGACCTCAATACCCCTTTTTTTATGAGCTCTGTCTGTGCCTTTGTGGCGGACGAGGTGCAGAGCTACTTCCAGCCCCCTGCAGACATCCTACCAGTCCCCACTGTCCTCTTGGTGGCCGTCTCCGCCACACAACCAGCTGATATCCAAGCAGGTGAGTAGCACTGATAGAGAGCACTCTGACAGATGGCTTTTGTCATGACATCTTGGTGACTTGTAGTAGTTGAGCCCATCAGGATTTTAATTGTCACCCCTAACACAGAGACAGACCCAGCATTTTCCCACCTGGCAGTTGTGGACATAACCCATAACACAGAGGAAGACCCGGCTTCTGTCCACTTGGAGGTTGTGGGAATCACCCCTAACACAGAGGCAGACCCAGCTTCTTCCCACCTAGAGGTTGTGGACATCACCACTAACACAGAGGCAGACCTGGCTTCTTCTCACCTGGAGGTTTTGGACATCACCCCTAACACAGAGGCAGACCTGGCTTCTTCCCACCTTAAGGTTTTGGAGATCACCCCTATCAAAGAGGCAGAACCAGCTTCTTCCCACCTGAAGGTTTTTGACATCACCCCTAACAAAAAAGCACACCTGGATTCTTCCCACCTGAAGGTTGTGGATATCCCCCCTAAAACAGAGACAGACCTGGCTTCGTCTCACCTGGAGGTTGTGGACATAACCCAAACGCAGTGGCATACCCGGCTTCTTCCCACCTGGAGGTTATGGACATCACTGCTAAAAAAGAGGTAGACCTGGCTTCTTCCCACCTGAAGGTAGTGGACATCACCCCTAACATAGAGTCAGACCCGGTTTATTCCCACCTAGTTATAGTGGACATCAAACCTAACACAGAGGCACACCTGGCTTCTTCCCACCTGAAGGTTGTGGATATCCCCCCTAAAACAGAGACAGACCTGGCTTTGTCTCACCTGGAGGGTTTTGACATCACCCCTAACACAGAAGCTGACCCAGCTTTTTCCCACCTGGAGGTTTTGGAAATCACCCCTAACATAGAGCCAGGCCCGGCTTCGTCACACCGTAAGGTTGTGGAAATCACGCCTAACACAGAGGCAGTTCCGGCTTCTTCCCACCAGGAGGTTGTGGAAATCACACCTAACACAGTGGAAGAACCCGTCTCTTCCCACTTGGAGGTTGTGTTTGTCACCCCTAACACAGAGGCAGACCCAGATTCTGCCCACTTGGAGGTTGTGGGAATCACCCCTAACACAGAGGCAGACCCAGCTTCTTCCCACCTAGAGGTTGTGGACATCACCACTAACACAGAGGCAGACCCGGCTTCTTCTCACCTGGAGGTTTTGTACATCACCCCTAACACAGAGGCAGACCTGGCTTCTTCTCACCTTAAGGTTGTTGACATCACCCCTATTAAGGAGGTAGACCTGGCTTCTTCCCACCTGAAGGTTGTGGACATCACCCATAACACAGAGGCAGACCTGGCTTCTTCTCACCTGGAGTTTATGGACATAACCCCTAACAGAGAGGCAGATCCGACTTCTTCTCACCTGGAGGTTGTGGACATCACCCCTAACAAAGAAGCAGATCCGACTTCTACCCAACTGGAGCTTGTCGATATCCCCTCTAAAACAGAGACAGACCGGCTTCGTCTCACCTGGAGGTTGTGGACATCACCCCTAAAACAGAGTCAGACTGATAGATTAATTTGTATATTAAGAATAATGACTAAAGGATTTCACCCCAAATACAGTATAAATGTGTGAACGGTGTTAGAGTTATAATATAGTGGCAACCCACTAACAGAGGGGGGCGGGACTAAACATTCCAGGGTGAAGGGGACTGAGAAAACGGGTTAAAAACAGCCTCCTAAAGGAGGGCGGAGCAAAGTGCCTTTGTGTGTCAGGGGGTATAAAGCTGTATGTATGTTTTTTGGCGCCTATGCTCTCCATGATTAAAAATACAGATCATTCTTGCTGGCTGTGGATCTTGAATCATTTATGATTAAAACCAGAGCCTTACAACCCCTGGTAATGATTCAAGCTTAGGTTGAATTAGAGATAGAAAATCTCATGACACAGACCCGGTTTCTTCTCTCCTAGTGGTAATGAACATCACCCCTAACACAGAGACACACCAAGCTTCTTCCCACCAGAAGGTTGTGGACATCACACCTAACACAGAGTTAGACTCGGATTCTTCCCACATGGAGGTTGTGGGCATCACCCCTAAAAAAGAGGCAGACCCAGCTTCGTCTCACCAGGAGGTTGTGGACATCACCCCTAACACAGAGTCAGACCCGGTTCATTCCCACCTAGATGTAGTGGATATCACCCCTAACACAGAGGCACACCCAGTTTCTTCCCACCTGAAAGTTTTGGACATCACCCCTAACACAGAGTTAGACCCGGATTCTTCCCACATGGAGGTTGTTTACATCACCCCTAACACAGAGGCAGACCTGGCTTCTTCTCACCTTAAGGTTGTTGACATCACCCCTATCAAAGAGGCAGACCCGGCTTCTTCCCACCTGAAGGTTGTGGACATCACCCATAACACAGAGGCAGAACCAGCTTCTTCCCACCTAGTGGTTGTGGACGTCACCCCTAACACAGAGGCAGACCCTGCTTCTTCCCACCTGGAGCTTGTGGACATCACCCCTAACACAGAGGCAGATCTGGCATCTTACCACCTGGAAGTTGTGGACATCACCCCAAACAAAGAGACAGACCCGGTTTCTTCCCACCTAGTGGTTTTGGAAATCACCCCTAACACAGAGGCAGACCCGGCTTCTTCCCACCTGGAGGTTGTGGACATCACCCTTAACACAAAGGCAGACCCGTCTTCTTCTCACCTGGAGGTTGTGGAAATCACTCCTAACACAGAGGCAGACCCGGTTTCTTTCCACTTGGAGCTTGTGGAAATCACCCCTAACACAGAGGCAGACCCGGCTTCTTTCTATCAGGAGGTTGTGGACACCACCCCTATTACAGAGGCAGACCTGGCTTCTTCCCACCTAGAGGTTGTGGCATCACCTCTAACATAGAGGCAGACTCTGCTTCTTCCCACCTGGAGCTTTTGGACATCACCGCTAACACAGAGCCAGACCAGTCTTCTTCTCACCTGGAGGTTGTGGAAATCACTCCTAACACAGAGGCAGACCTAGCTTCTTCCCACCTGGAGATTGTGGACATCACCCCTAACACAGAGGCAGACCCGGTTTCTTTCTACTTGGAGCTTGTGGAAATCACCCCTAACACAGAGGCAGACCCGGCTTCTTTCTATCAGAAGGTTGTGGACACCACCCCTATTACAGAGGCAGACCTGGCTTCTTCCTACCTAGAGGTTGTGGCATCACCCCTAACATAGAGGCAGACTATGCTTCTTCCCACCTGGAGCTTTTGGACATCACCGCTAACACAGAGCCAGACCAGTCTTCTTCTCACCTGGAGGTTGTGGAAATCACTCCTAACACAGAGGCAGACCTAGCTTCTTCCCACCTGGAGATTGTGGACATCACCCCTAACACAGAGGCAGACCCGGTTTCTTTCCACTTGGAGCTTGTGGAAATCACCCCTAACACAGAGGCAGACCCGGCTTCTTTCTATCAAGAGGTTGTGGACATCACCCCTATTACAGAGGCAGACCTGGCTTCTTCCTACGTAGTGGTTGTGGACATCACCCCTAACACAGAGTTAGACCGGATTCTTCCCACATGGAGGTTTTGGACATCACCCCTAACACAGAGGCAGACCCGGCTTCTGCCCACTTGGAGGTTATGGGAATCACCCCTAACACAGAGGCAGACCCAGCTTCTTCCCACCTAGAGGTTGTGGACATCACCACTAACACAGAGGCAGACCTGGCTTCTTCTCACCTTAAGGTTGTTGACATCACCCCTATCAAAGAGGCAGACCCGGCTTCTTCCCACCTGAAGGTTGTGGACATCACCCATAACACAGAGGCAGACCCGACTTCTTCTCACCTGGAGTATGTGGACATCACCCCTAACGCAGAGGTATTCCCGGCTTCCTCCCACCTGGAGGTTATGGACATCACCCCTAACACAGAGGCTGACCCGGCTTCTTCCCACCTGAAGGTTTTGGAAATCACCCCTAACATTGAGCAAGGCCCGGCTTCCTCACACCGTAAGGTTGTGGACATCACCCCTAACACAGAAGCAGTTCCGGCTTCTTCCCACCAGGAGGTAGTGGAAATCACACCTAACACAGTGGAAGAACCCGTCTCTTCCCACTTGGAGGTTGTGTTCATCACCCCTAACACAGAGGCAGACCCGGCTTCTGCACACTTGGAGGTTGTGGGAATCACCCCTAACACAGAGGCAGACCCAGCTTCTTCCCACCTAGAGGTTGTGGACATCACCACTAACACAAAGACAGACCTGGCTTCTTCCTACCTGAAGGTAGTTGACATAACACCTAACAAAAAAGCACACATGGCTTCTTCCCACCTGAAGGATGTGGATATCACCCCTAAAAAAGATTCAGACCTGGCTTCTTCCCACCTGAAGGTAGTGGACATCACCCCTAACATAGAGTCAGACCCGGTTTATTCCCACCTAGTTATAGTGGACATCACCCCTAACACAGAGGCACACCCAACTTCTTCCCACCTGAAGGTTGTGGACATCACCCCTAACACAGAGTTAGACCCGGCTTCTTCCCACCTGGAGGGTTTTGACATCACCCCTAACACAGAAGCTGACCCGGCTTCTTCCCACCTGGAGGTTTTGGAAATCACCCCTAACATAGAGCCAGGCCCGGCTTCCTCACACCGTAAGGTTGTGGAAATCACCCCTAACATAGAGCCAGTTCCGGCATCTTCCCACCAGGAGGTTGTGGAAATCACACCTAACACAGTGGAAGAACCCGTCTCTTCCCACTTGGAGGTTGTGTTCGTCACCCTTAACACAGAGGCAGACCCGGCTTCTGCCCACCTAGAGGTTGTGGACATCACCACTAACACAGAGGCAGACCCGGCTTCTTCTCACCTGGAGGTTTTGGACATCACCCCTAACACAGAGGCAGACCTGACTTCTTCTCACCTTAAGGTTGTTGACATCACCCCTATCAAAGAGGCAGACCCGGCTTCTTCCCACCTGAAGGTTGTGGACATCACCCATAACACAGAGGCAGACCCGGATTCTTCCCACATGGAGGTTGTGGGCATCACCCCTAAAAAAGAGGCAGACCCGGCATTGTCTCACCTGGAGGTTGTGGACATCAACCCTAACAAAGAGTCAGACCCGATTTATTCCCACTTAGATGTAGTGGATATCACCCCTAACACAGAGGCACACCCAGTTTCTTCCCACCTGAAGGTTGTGGACATCACCCCTAACACAGAGTTAGACCCGCATTCTTCCCACGTGGAGGTTGTGGGCATCACCCCTAAAAAATAGTCAGACCCGGTTTATTCCCACCTAGATGTAGGGGATATCAACCCCTAACACAGAGGCACACCCAGTTTCTTCCCAACTGAATGTTTTGGACATCACCCCTAACACAGAGTTAGACCCAGATTTTTCCCACATGGAGGTTGTGTACATCACCCCTAATGCAGAGGCATACCCGGTTCTTCCCACCTGGAAGTTAAGGACATCACCCCTAACAGAGAGGCAAACCCGTCTTCTTCCCACCTAGTAGTTTTGGACGTCACCCATAACACAGAGGCAGACCCTGCTTCTTCCCACCTGGAGCTTGTGGACATCATCCCTAACACAGAGGCAGATCTGGCTTCTTCCCACCTGGAAGTTGTGGACATCACCCCTAACAAAGAGACAGACCCGGTTTTTTCCCACCTAGTGGTTTTGGACATCAACCCTAACACAGAGAAAGATCTGGCTTCTTCCCACCAGGAGGTTGTGGACATCACCCTTAACACAGAGGCAGACCCGTCTTCTTCTCACCTGGAGGTTGTGGAAATCACTCCTAACACAGAGGCAGACCTAGCTTTTTCCCACCTAGAGATTGTGGACATCAACCCTAACACAGAGTCAGACCCGGTTTCTTTCCACTTGGAGCTTGTGGAAATCACCCCTAACACAGAGGCAGACCCGGCTTCTTTCTATCAGGAGGTTGTGGACACCACCCCTATTACAGAGGCAGAACTGGCTTCTTCCCACCTAGAGGTGTGGCATCACCCCTAACAAAGAGGCAGACTATGCTTCTTCCCACCTGGAGCTTTTGGACATCACCCCTAACACAGAGCCAGACCCGTCTTCTTCTCACCTGGAGGTTGTGGAAATCACACCTAACACAGAGGCAGAACCGGCTTCTTCCCACCTGAAGGTTGTAGACATCACCCCTAACACAGAGGCAGATCTGGCTTCTTCTCACCTGGAGTATGTGGACATCACCCCTAACAAAGAGCCAGGCCAGGCTTCCTCACACTGTAAGGTTGTGGAAATCACACCTAACACAGAGGCAGTTCCGGCTTCTTCCCACTAGGAGGTTGTGGAAATCACACCTAACACAGTGGAAGAACCCGTCTCTTCCCACTTGGAGGTTGTGTTCGTCACCCCTAACATAGAGGCAGATCTGGCTTCTTCCCACCTGGAAGTTGTGGACATCACCCCTAACAAAGAGACAGACCCGGTTTTTTCCCACCTAGTGGTTTTGGACATCAACCCTAACACAGAGAAAGATCCGGCTTCTTCCCACCAGGAGGTTGTGGACATCACCCTTAACACAGAGGCAGACCCGTCTTCTTCTCACCTGGAGGTTGTGGAAATCACTCCTAACACAGAGGCAGACCTAGCTTTTTCCCACCTGGAGATTGTGGACATCACCCCTAACACAGAGGCAGACCCGGTTTCTTTCCAATTGGAGCTTGTGGAAATCACCCCTAACACAGAGGCAGACCCGGCTTCTTTCTATCAGGAGGTTGTGGACACCACCCCTATTACAGAGGCAGACCTGGCTTCTTCCCACCTAGAGGTGTGGCATCACCCCTAACAAAGAGGCAGACTATGCTTCTTCCCACCTGGAGCTTTTGGACATCACCCCTAACACAGAGCCAGACCCGTCTTCTTCTCACCTGGAGGTTGTGGAAATCACTCCTAACACAGAGGCAGACCTAGCTTCTTCCCACCTTGAGGTTATGGATATCACCCCTAACACAGAGGCAGACCCGTCTTCTTCCCACCTGAAGGTTGTAGACATCACCCCTAACACAGAGGCAGAACCGGCTTCTTCCCACCTAGTGGTTGTGGACGTCACCCATAACACAGAGGCAGACCCTGCTTCTTCCCACCTGGAGCTTGTGGACATCACCCCTAACACAGAGGCAGATCTGGCTTCTTCCCACCTGGAAGTTGTGGACATCACACCTAACAAAGAGACAGACCCGGTTTCTTCCCACCTAGTGGTTTTGGACATCACCCCTAACACAGAGAAATACCCGGCTTCTTCCCACCAGGAGGTTGTGGACATCACCCTTAACACAGAGGCAGACCCGTCTTCTTCTCACCTGGAGGTTGTGGAAATCACTCCTAACACAGAGGCAGACCCGGCTTCTTTCTATCAGGAGGTTGTGGACACCACCCCTATTACAGAGGCAGACCTGGCTTCTTCCTACGTAGTGGTTGTGGACATCACCCCTAAAACAGAGGCAGACCCGGCTTCTTCCCACCTGGACGGTTTTGACATCACCCCTAACACAGAGGCTGACCCGGCTTCTTCCCATCTGGAGGTTTTGGAAATCACCCCTAATGTAGAGCTAGGCCCGGCTTCCTCACAACGTAAGTTTGTGGACATCACCCCTAACACAGAGTTAGACCCGGATTCTTCCCACATGGAGGTTGTGGACATTAACCCTAACACAGAGGCAGACCCGACTTCTTCTCACCTGGAGTATGTGGACATCACCCCTAACAAAGAGCCAGGCCCGGCTTCCTCACACTGTAAGGTTGTGGAAATCACACCTAACACAGAGGCAGTTCCGGCTTCCTCCCACTAGGAGGTTGTGGAAATCACACCTAACACAGTGGAAGAACCCGTCTCTTCCCACTTGGAGGTTGTGTTCGTCACCCCTAACACAGAGGCAGACCCGGCTTCTGCCCACTTGGAGGTTGTGGGAATCACCCCTAACACAGAGGCAGACCCAGCTTCTTCCCACCTAGTGGTTGTGGACATCACCACTAACACAGAGGCAGACCCGGCTTCTTCTCACCTGGAGGTTTTGGACATCACCCCTAACACAGAGGAAGACCTGGCTTCTTCTCACCTTAAGGTTGTTGACATCACCCCTATGAAAGAGGCAGACCCGGCTTCTTCCCACCTGAAGGTTGTGGACATCACCCATAACACAGAGGCAGACCCGGAATCTTCCCACATGGAGGTTGTGGGCATCACCCCTAAAAAAGAGGCAGACCCGGTTATTCCCATCTAGATGTAGTGGATATTACCCCTAACACAGAGGCACACCCAGTTTCTTCCCACCTGAATGTTTTGGACATCACCCCTAACACAGAGTTAGACCCGGATTCTTCCCACATGGAGGTTGTGTACATCACCCCTAACACAGAGGCAGACCTAGCTTCTTCTCACCTTAAGTTTGTTGACATCACCCCTATCAAAGAGGCAGACCCGGCTTCTTCCCACCTGAAGGTTGTGGACATAACCCCTAACAAAGAAGCAGATCCAGCTTCTATCCAACTGGAGGTTGTGGACATGACCGCTAACACAGAGGCAGACCCAGCTTCTTCCCACCTGGAGCCTTTGGATATCCCCCCTAAAACAGAGACAGACCCGGCTTCGTCTCACCTAGAGGTTGTGGACAACACCCCTAAAACAGAGTCAGACCCGGTTTCTTCCCTCCGAGTGGTAATGTACATCACCCCTAACACAGAGACACACCCAGTTTCTTCCCACCTGAAGGTTTTGGACATCACCCCTAACACAGATTTAGACCCGGATTTTCCCACATAGAGGTTGTGTACATCACCCCTAACGCAGAGGCATACCCGGTTCTTCCCACCTGGAGGTTATGGACATCACCCCTAACACAGAGGCAGACCCGTCTTCTTCTCACCTGGAGGTTGTGGAAATCAATCCTAACACAGAGGCAGACCTAGCTTCTTCCCACCTGGAGATTGTGGACATCACCCCTAACACAGAGGCAGACCCGGTTTCTTTTCACTTGGAGCTTGTGGACATCACCCCTAACACAGAGGCAGACCCGGCTTCTTTCTATCAGGAGGTTGTGGACACCACCCCTATTACAGAGGCAGACCTGAGTTCTTCCCACCTAGAGGTTGTGGCATCACCCCTAACATAGAGCCGGACTCTGCTTCTTCCCACCTGGAGCTTTTGGACATCACCCCTAAAACAGAGTCAGACCCAGCTTCTTCCTACGTAGTGATTGTGGACATCACCACTAACACAGAGGCAGACCCGATTTCTTCCCACCTGGAGGGTTTTGACATCACCCCTAACACAGAGGCTGACCCGGCTTCTTCCCATTTGGAGGTTTTGGAAATCACCCCTAACATAGAGCCAGGCCCAGCTTCCTCACACCGTAAGTTTGTGGACATCACCCCTAACACAGAGTTAGACCCGGATTCTTCCCACATGGAGGTTGTGGACATCACCCCTAACACAG
Source organism: Coregonus lavaretus (assembly GCF_964263955.1). Classification (NCBI taxonomy): domain Eukaryota; kingdom Metazoa; phylum Chordata; class Actinopteri; order Salmoniformes; family Salmonidae; genus Coregonus; species Coregonus lavaretus. The sequence goes on along the minus strand of NW_028162226.1, from coordinate 6,062 downwards.
AGGCAGACCCAACTTCTTCTCACCTGGAGTATGTGGACATCACCCCTAACGCAGAGGCATTCCCGGCTTCTTCCCACCTGGAGGTTATGGACATCACCCCTAACACAGAGGCTGACCCGGCTTCTTCTCACCTGGAGGTTTTGGACATCACCCCTAACACAGAGGAAGACCTGGCTTCTTCTCACCTTAAGGTTGTTGACATCACCCCTATCAAAGAGGCAGACCCGGCTTCTTCTCACCTGGAGGTTTTGGACATCACCCCTAACACAGAGGAAGACCTGGCTTCTTCTCACCTTAAGGTTGTTGACATCACCCCTATCAAAGAGGCAGACCCAGCTTCTTCCCACCTGAAGGTTGTGGACATCACCCATAACACAGAGGCAGACCCGGATTCTTCCCACATGGAGGTTGTGGGCATCACCCCTAAAAAAGAGGCAGACCCGGTTTATTCCCATCTAGATGTAGTGGATATCACCCCTAACACAGAGGCACACCCAGTTTCTTCCTACCTGAAGGTTTTGGACATCACCCCTAACACAGAGTTAGACCCGGATTCTTCCCACATGGAGGTTGTGTACATCACCCCTAACACAGAGGCAGACCTAGCTTCTTCTCACCTTAAGGTTGTTGACATCGCCCCTATCAAAGAGGCAGACCCGGCTTCTTCCCACCTGAAGGTTGTGGACATAACCCCTAACAAAGAAGCAGATCCAGCTTCTATCCAACTGGAGGTTGTGGACATGACCCCTAACACAGAGGCAGACCCAGCTTCTTCCCACCTGGAGCTTGTGGATATCCCCCCTAAAACAGAGACAGACCCGGCTTCGTCTCACCTAGAGGTTGTGGACAACACCCCTAAAACAGAGTCAGACCCGGTTTCTTCCCTCCGAGTGGTAATGTACATCACCCCTAACACAGAGACACACCCAGTTTCTTCCCACCTAGATGTAGTGGATATCAACCCCTAACATAGATGCACACCCAGTTTCTTCCCACCTGAAGGTTTTGGACATCACCTCTAACACAGAGTTAGACCCGGATTTTTCCCACATGGAGGTTGTGTACATCACCCCTAACGCAGAGGCATACCCGGTTCTTCCCACCTGGAGGTTATGGACATCACCCCTAACACAGAGGCAGACCCGTCTTCTTCTCACCTGGAGGTTGTGGAAATCAATCCTAACACAGAGGCAGACCTAGCTTCTTCCCACCTGGAGATTGTGGACATCACCCCTAACACAGAGGCAGACCCGGTTTCTTTTCACTTGGAGCTTGTGGACATCACCCCTAACACAGAGGCAGACCCGGCTTCTTTCTATCAGGAGGTTGTGGACACCACCCCTATTACAGAGGCAGACCTGAGTTCTTCCCACCTAGAGGTTGTGGCATCACCCCTAACATAGAGCCGGACTCTGCTTCTTCCCACCTGGAGCTTTTGGACATCACCCCTAAAACAGAGTCAGACCCAGCTTCTTCCTACGTAGTGATTGTGGACATCACCACTAACACAGAGGCAGACCCGATTTCTTCCCACCTGGAGGGTTTTGACATCACCCCTAACACAGAGGCTGACCCGGCTTCTTCCCATTTGGAGGTTTTGGAAATCACCCCTAACATAGAGCCAGGCCCAGCTTCCTCACACCGTAAGTTTGTGGACATCACCCCTAACACAGAGTTAGACCCGGATTCTTCCCACATGGAGGTTGTGGACATCACCCCTAACACAGAGGCAGACCCAACTTCTTCTCACCTGGAGTATGTGGACATCACCCCTAACGCAGAGGCATTCCCGGCTTCTTCCCACCTGGAGGTTATGGACATCACCCCTAACACAGAGGCTGACCCGGCTTCTTCTCACCTGGAGGTTTTGGACATCACCCCTAACACAGAGGAAGACCTGGCTTCTTCTCACCTTAAGGTTGTTGACATCACCCCTATCAAAGAGGCAGACCCGGCTTCTTCTCACCTGGAGGTTTTGGACATCACCCCTAACACAGAGGAAGACCTGGCTTCTTCTCACCTTAAGGTTGTTGACATCACCCCTATCAAAGAGGCAGACCCAGCTTCTTCCCACCTGAAGGTTGTGGACATCACCCATAACACAGAGGCAGACCCGGATTCTTCCCACATGGAGGTTGTGGGCATCACCCCTAAAAAAGAGGCAGACCCGGTTTATTCCCATCTAGATGTAGTGGATATCACCCCTAACACAGAGGCACACCCAGTTTCTTCCTACCTGAAGGTTTTGGACATCACCCCTAACACAGAGTTAGACCCGGATTCTTCCCACATGGAGGTTGTGTACATCACCCCTAACACAGAGGCAGACCTAGCTTCTTCTCACCTTAAGGTTGTTGACATCGCCCCTATCAAAGAGGCAGACCCGGCTTCTTCCCACCTGAAGGTTGTGGACATAACCCCTAACAAAGAAGCAGATCCAGCTTCTATCCAACTGGAGGTTGTGGACATGACCCCTAACACAGAGGCAGACCCAGCTTCTTCCCACCTGGAGCTTGTGGATATCCCCCCTAAAACAGAGACAGACCCGGCTTCGTCTCACCTAGAGGTTGTGGACAACACCCCTAAAACAGAGTCAGACCCGGTTTCTTCCCTCCGAGTGGTAATGTACATCACCCCTAACACAGAGACACACCCAGTTTCTTCCCACCTAGATGTAGTGGATATCAACCCCTAACATAGATGCACACCCAGTTTCTTCCCACCTGAAGGTTTTGGACATCACCTCTAACACAGAGTTAGACCCGGATTTTTCCCACATGGAGGTTGTGTACATCACCCCTAACGCAGAGGCATACCCGGTTCTTCCCACCTGGAGGTTATGGACATCACCCCTAACACAGAGGCAGACCCGTCTTCTTCTCACCTGGACGTTGTGGATATCACTCCTAACACAGAGGCAGACCTAGCTTCTTCCCACCTGGAGATTGTGGACATCACCCCTAACACAGAGGCAGACCCGGTTTCTTTCCACTTGGAGCTTGTGGACATCACCCCTAGTACAGAGGCAGACCCGGCTTCTTTCTATCAGGAGGTTGTGGACACCACCCCTATTACAGAGGCAGACCTGGCTTCTTCCCACCTAGAGGTTGTGGCATCACCCCTAACATAGAGCCGGACTCTGCTTCTTCCCACCTGGAGCTTTTGGACATCACCCCTAAAACAGAGCCAGACCCAGCTTCTTCCTACGTAGTGATTGTGGACATCACCCCTAACACAGAGGCTGACCCGGCTTCTTCCCATTTGGAGGTTTTGGAAATCACCCCTAACATAGAGCCAGGCCCAGCTTCCTCACACCGTAAGTTTGTGGACATCACCCCTAACACAGAGTTAGACCCGGATTCTTCCCACATGGAGGTTGTGGACATCACCCCTAACACAGAGGCAGACCCAACTTCTTCTCACCTGGAGTATGTGGACATCACCCCTAACGCAGAGGCATTCCCGGCTTCATCCCACCTGGAGGATATGGACATCACCCCTAACACAGAGGCTGACCCGGCTTCTTCCCACCTGGAGGTTTTGGAAATCACCCCTAACACTGAGCCAGGCTCGGCTTCCTCACACCGTAAGGTTGTGGACATCACCCCTAACACAGAGGCAGTTCTGGCTTCTTCCCACCAGCAGGTTTTGGAAATCACACCTAACACAGTAGAAGAACCCGTCTCTTCCCACTTGGAGGTTGTGTGCATCACCCCTAACACAGAGGCAGACCCGGCTTCTTTCTATCAGTAGGTTGTGGACACCACCCCTATTACAGAGGCAGACCTGGCTTCTTCCCACCTAGAGTTTGTGGCATCACCCCTAACATAGAGCCAGACTCTGTTTCTTCCCACCTGGAGCTTTTGGACATCACCCCTAACACAGAGCCAGACCCAGCTTCTTCCTACGTAGTGGTTGTGGACATCACCCCTAACACAGACGCAGACCCGGCTTCTTCCCACCTGGAGGGTTTTTGACATCACCCCTAACACAGAGGCTGACCCGGCTTCTTCCCATTTGGAGGTTTTGGAAATCACCCCTAACATAGAGCCAGGCCCGGCTTCCTCACACCGTAATTTTGTGGACATCACCCCTAACACAGAGTTAGACCCGGATTCTTCCCACATGGAGGTTGTGGACATCACCCCTAACACAGAGGCAGACCCTACTTCTTCTCACCTGGAGTATGTGGACATCACCCCTAACGCAGAGGCATTCCCGGCTTCTTCCCACCTGGAGGTTATGGACATCACCTCTAACACAGAGGCTGACCCGGCTTCTTCCCACCTGGAGCTTTTGGAAATCACCCCTAACATTGAGCCAGGCCCGGCTTCCTCACACCGTAAGGTTGTGGACATCACCCCTAACACAGAGGCAGTTCTGGCTTCTTCCCACCAGGAGGTTGTGGAAATCACACCTAACACAGTGGAAGAACCCGTCTCTTCCCACTTGGAGGTTGTGGGAATCACCCATAACACAGAGGCAGACCCAGCTTCTTCCCACCTAGAGGTTGTGGACATCACCCCTATCAAAGAGGCAGACCCGGCTTCTTCCCACCTGAAGGTTGTGGACATCACCCCTAACAAAGAAGCACACCTGGCTTCTTCCCACCTAGAGGTTGTGGACATCACCCCTAACATAGAGCCAGGCCCAGCTTCCTCACACCGTAAGGTTGTGGACATCACCCCTAACAAAGAGGCAGTTCCGGATTCTTCCCACCTGGAGGTTGTGGACATCACCCCTAACACAGAGGCATACCTAGCTTCTTCCCACCTGGAGATTGTGGATATCACCCCTAACAAAGAGGCAGTTCCGGATTCTTCCCACCTGGAGGTTCTGGACATCACCCCTAACACAGAGGCAGACCCAGTTTCGTCCTATCAGGAGGATGTGGACACCACCCCTAAAACAGAAGCAGACCTGCCTTCTTCCCACCTAGAGGTTGTGGACATCACCCCTAACACAGAGCAAGACCCAACTTCTTCCTACGTAGTGGTTGTGGACACCACCCCTAAAACAGAGTCAGACCCGACTTGTTCTCAGAAGGAGGTTGTGGACATCACGCCTAATACAGATGCAGACCCCGGCTTCTTCCCTCTTGGAGGTTGTGGATGTCACACCAGAAGAAAAGCCTCTCACGGTGGCCGTCTCTGCCACTCTGCCATCTGACATCCAAGCTGGTGAGTAAGACTTATAGAAAGCACTCTGACATGTGCTGTTTGTCATGACATCTTAGTAGAGCCTTTCAACTGGCCAGTGTTTAGAACCTACGGTTTGCATTTACTTACATTCTGTTCCTCTTTTCTCCCTTTCCAGAGGATGTTGCTGTGGTCACCCCGGACGTCACCCTACACGTCACCAAGGATGTGACCCTGGATGTTCCATGCAGGGCGAGGAAAGGGGCAGTCCGGCAATTTTTTTTGCAGGCTTTGGAGGTCAGTGTGCTGCTGCGCCTGCCACAAGGAAGAGGAGGAACAATATTAATTATTCATGAGACCTTCAGAAACAGGATTGAACCAGAGACCATTAAATTCTTTGCATTATAGTTGCCTTCAATTCTGCTTTTCTTCTGTTTACTTCTTAATTAATTTCAGAACATTTCTCTAAATGTTGTGGTGTAGGTTGTGTAAATAAGTGGGAAACATCCCAAACCCAATTTTAATGCTTTTAACAATTGACTTATTAAATTTAAAAATCTGTATTATTTGACGAAAAATTGGAGGGCGCTCAACCAACGTTGATTCGAGGTGCAACCAAAAACATTAATCATCATAGAAAATGAAACGCGCAACTCTTGCGCACTATTAAAAATGCATAGTTTTATTCAAGCAAGCTTAAAAGATTAACGTGTCAGCCTAGTCTGACGATATGCAAGTTGTGTTTGCCCAGTAAAAGGGTGACCCACCCGTGGTGGTGTCCCCCTCCCTCTTAAACTGTATCCTCAACAGGACAATGACTGATGAAAAAGTAGGAGGAGCCACTAAGACATGTGATGAGGCCCAGGAAGATCACCCTGCAAGGACAGTATAGGACACATGAAAACATTGCTGCTCATTCATACT